>NC_056737.1:1063452412-1063504912 GCF_019279795.1 Protopterus annectens
GACTTGCATGTGTTTGTGATCAAAATTTCGTGTGTCAGAGGTAGCTGTTGGAACGACCATTGTGCAAACAGTAGCCATTGTAGAACTCTCATGTGCAGTCTTCCCAATGGTATCGCAATGAGAGAAGCTGCCATGAGGCCCAAAACCTTTAGTACCAGTTTTGCTGGGGATTTTCTGGATGACAGAAGAAGAGATATGTGGATTTGAAGTGAAGCTATCCTTTCTGGAGGAAGCCTTAGAATTAACTGATGCGTATCTAATTCCGCTCCTATGAATAAGATACGCTGCGATGGCTGTAGTAAAGATTTTTCGAAATTTACGGAAATTCCGAGGTGAACACACAATTGTAGAGTGTAATCCCTGGCCTGTATCAGTTGACGCTGGGTGGTGGCAGAAAGGAGCCAGTCGTCCAGATACGGAAACACCTGGAATCCTAGGCGTCTCAGGTGAGACGCTACCACTGCCATGCATTTGGTGAAGACCCTGGGGGCTGAGGTCAGACCAAAGGGCAGGGCTCGAAACTGAAAATGACTGGCACCCAGCCGGAAGCGCAAATGATCTCTGGACGCCCTGGCCATTTTGATGTGGTAGTATGCGTCCTTCAGATCTATTGAGCACATCCAGTCGTCTTTCTGTAAAAATGGAAGGATCGATTGAAGCGTGACCATTCGGAACTTTTCTTTCTTGACGAAGGTATTGAGGTTGCTTAGGTCCAGAATGGGCCTCCAGTCCCCTGTCTTCTTTGGAACTAAAAAGAACCTTGAGTAAGTTCTGAATCCTCTTTGGTCCGCTGGGACTGGTTGGATGACTCTTTCTAGCAGCTTTGAAATTTCTATAGCTGCTGGTTCTCGCAGATGGGGCGGCACATCTGGGAGTCTTCTCTTCGGAATGGGGTTGGATAGGAATGGTATTCTGTAACCTCTGGTAACAACGCTTTTTACCCAGTTGTCTGTAGTAATGTTTTGCCAGGCCTGAGGGTATAAAGCTAAGCGACCCCCGACTGCCTCCAGAGCAGGACAGTCGGGCCTCCTCTCAGGAGTGCTGGAAAGGTTTTCCAGGGGGTGTATCCCTGTCACCTTGATTTTGCGGACCCCCTCTGCCACCAGGGCGGCGTCTTCCACCTCTGCCTCCTCCTCTGCCTCTAGAGGGGGAAATCACCCTGTGTGCCTGGGAAAGAACCTTGGGGTTTTCGAAACCACATTTTCCCACCGCGTTGCCCTTTGGGGTATGGTCTGGATGGGGTGGAAAAACGGACTCCGACAGCAGACAGTGTCTTTCCCTCCTGCTCACAACGGGTAAGGGTCTCCTTTACTTTGGGGCCAAAGAGAGTGGCACCGTCAAATGGGGCATTAGTAAAGGAAGACTTGAAGGCTTCCGCAAATGAACATAAGCGCATCCAGGATTGTCTACGAAGAGCAATCGCTGAAGCTGCTGCCCTACTCGAACCTTCGGCTGCGTATGAGATCAGCCTCATGGACGAGTTTACAATGGATGTAAGGGTATTAAGTTGTGCTGTCACTTTCTCTGAGACAGCAGCATCTGTAGTACCCTGGAGGGTATCTCCCAACTCTTTGACTAGATCCCTCTGTAGCCGTGTGAAGTGGGTCAAATAGTTCAGGGATCACATAGAAAAAGCCGCTGAACTAAAAATGCGCTTCCCATACCTGTCCATAGTCCTAGAATCTTTGTTAGGGGGATGGACAGATGAGGAAGATTCCGACATCTCCTTTTTCATGGCCGCTGCCACCACCATAGCGTCCACTGGAACTCCTTCTGTCAAATAAGCCTTGTCCTGGGGTGCAGTAATGTATTTATTAGGCTTCCTAGGGACTGGCTCCACCGTGTCAGGAGCCTCCCACGCCCTTCGAGCAATCAGCTCCATTAATTCATCGAAGGGCGGAGTGACCCAGGAGGAGGAAGGGTGAGCACCAAATGCCTTCAGCAAGACTGACTCATCCTCAGAAGGGGGGAGGGACTGCCAGTCACCTCTCTGTTTTAGGATCTCCAAGATGTCAGAAAAGGAGACATCTTTTGAAGGTGACTTTGGGGACCCTTCTGACTCATCCAAGTCAGTATCGGATGTCAAAGATTCTTGTGGAGAATCCAAGTGTCTCCTCTTACACAATCTTTTCCTAGGGACTTCTTCGGGGGGAGCATCCGAAGAAGCCTCCGAGGAAGAGGGGGCACCCTCCAGGGGTGGCTGAGACACAGGTGCTAGACGCTTAGCTGTAGCCGTGGGTGCAGAGGAGGATAACGGACCTTTATGGGGAGGAGAAGCTGTATCTGCTGATGTGGTTGTCTGGGTAGACAACACCTTCCTCATGAGATCGAAAGCCCCCGGGTCCCGAGTCGAGGCATCTCCCGGTTCCGAAGAAATGGGAAGAATCCCCGAAACAGGCACCGAAGGCATCGACTCAGAGGACTGAACCGAGTCGATCCGAGCCGAGGCCCCGAGAGGGAGAGTCGGAACCGAAACATCGGTCCGACTCTCGGTCCCGGAACCCAGGATGGATCTTCGACTCAGAGACTCCGGCACCGGATCCGACGGAGTCGAGGTGAACAGAGCCGACCGAGAAAAGGACGGTTCTGGCACCGAGGGCTCCACAATCAGCAGCTCAGCCTCTTCCGGCTCCGAAGACTGGACAGGTCTCGGAGGAGGAACAGATGGAGACAGTGGAAGGCCTTCAAGTCTCGACACCAATTGAGAGGAGACCGAGATGAGTTTGGATAAGGCCGTATTCTCCATTAACTTCTGCACCACGCGGTCTACATCGGTATCAGAGAGGGGCCTGGAAGAACGGGTCAAAGGAATCGAAGACGGAGCCGACCTCAACAGTGTCGGGGGAGGGAGCTCCATCACCGGTTCCAAGACTCGAGGCTCGGAAACTGACAACAGTTGAACACTCGGCCCCGAAGTCTGTGGAACCGGTGATCTAACTTTAGCTGAAGAGCTCGGAGCCGATGACCTGGGCTCCGACATCTTCGATTCCTTCGAGGATTTGGATGCCTGGTCTGAAGCATCCAGAGTCTCTTGAAAGGTAGGTTTTAACAAACCCCTATCCATGAGTTTCCTGCGCCTATCTGTCATGACCCTCCCACTGAAAGAATGACAAATAGAGCAGTCTTCTTGCAGATGGAGAGGGCCAAGACAGTAGACGCAGGAACTATGATTGTCAGTAACTGACATCTTTTGCCCACATTGGCAACGCTTAAAACCGATTTAGCCTTTTCAGACATCTCACACTAAATATTTTTAGAAACTGAAAAGTCAAGTCCAGTAAAGAAGTCAAGTCCGGTGAAATTGTCGAATCCAGTAAGGACCAGTACTAGTCAAATCCTAGTAAGGGGTGGTAGGCCCCGGGGAGAACTCTAATAAGTTTTAAATAAACTTAACGGAACCGAGAATCCCTCAACCTTACCACACACTATGTCACTAACAAACTTTTTATAATAAAATTACTAAGAAAAACACAAGAATAAATTCTTAATCTTATCTTAGGTGCTCGAGCTCGACCCAGTGATGCGAACGCTGCAGCGGCAAACTAGATCTGAGGTAAAGGCAGAGGGGGATTGTGGGTATTAGGTTGTCTCGAGCTTCTTCTCGATGCAGAGCTTGCAAGCGGCCGACACGGAGCCGAGGACTGGCTCCGAACCCATGTGTAAGAACAAACGGCGAGATCGAACACTCTCACATCAAGGAAGGTAACAAGAGATCCTGTACAAGTATTAAAATACTTTTAAAATTCTATGAAAGCCTCTACAAAACAAGAGAAACATGGAAAAGATACAATGGAAATGTTTATGGAAGAATTAAACACACCAAGGTAAGAGGTAGACGAGGCTCAATTACCAACAGTCAGGACAGAGGAGATGAGATAACGGTGATGGATAACCAATCTACAGAAAAGTCCCCAGGAACCGATGGTACTCCTGTGGAAGTTTGGAAGCTAGGAGGGAAAAACCTGAAAGATCTGGAAGATTTTGTTTAACAGTATTTTAAGAGAAGTGCCAACATCCTGGAAGAAAGTGATGGTAGCTGCAAAACCTAAAGAGGGTAAAAGGTCCATCAGATCCTGCTTCTTACAGGCCCACTTCAATACTAAACCATGGTTATAAAAATGTTTGGTCTATAAATGGCCAAGAACGGCAAAAGTGATGCCAAAATTGACAGACATGGATCAATGTGGTTTTGTGGAGGGGAGGCAAACATTTCACATTAACTGAAAATAGTTTATCCAGAGGGAAGCAGAATATAAGACAATACCACTGCTGATGGTGGGTCTTTATGCACAGTAAGCATTTGACAGCATACACTGGGAGTTTATAAGCAGAGCAATGAAGCATTTGTGTTCCCTGATAAAATTATAATGTTGATTAGTGGGCTACATGAGGGATCAGAGGTGAAAATTAAAGTGGGTGGGGAGCTCTGAATTTCTGCTTGAGTAGAGGTACCAGACAGGGGTCTTCTCATTTGCCTTTGTTATTTGCATTATATTTAAAACTACTGGAAAAGAAAATAAGGGGTTCAAATTCAAGGGCGTACTTGGTATGGTAGTCAAGAAAAGCTGGCTGTATTTGCAGATATTTAATCCCGACAAAACCAGAAAGGGACAGTGTTGTGGAACATTGAGACAATTTCAAATCTTTTTGGGCTGCAAAATGAATGAAGCTAAAACAAAGGAAATTGCGGCAAATATACCTACACACAAAAAGTGATTCAACAATATCCATATTTATGGGGACGGGATAAAATGAAGTAAGAGTATGGATTAAAAATGATTATTCAGGTATGGCAACTAAGGATATGTGGGGAGGCACTAAACAGAAAATACAAAAAACTGAGAAAATGGAAGCTCTGTTATATGGATAGTAAGATACAAGTTAAAATGTTTAGTCCCTTTAATCTTGTACACAAGTCAGACATTTTTAAATCAACTAGAGAAGAAGCTGTGGACAGCAATTAAAGAGCTGAAGGATTTTATCTGGGAGGGAAAGCCAGCAAGACTCAAGTGGCACAAAACTCTTCTTCCAATGGATCAAGGCAGACTAGGATTACTAGACTTGAAGGGGTAATTTCAGAGCAACACAGTTAAGGCTCCTATACACAGCACAAGTAGAAAAAGTACAGTTTTGTACCTACCATAAATGTAGATGTCCGATAGATATGCAACTGCAGTCATAACATATGGGTTGTCCTGCCGCAGGCAGCCCTTGGTCGGCCGAATTCCAAAGTCTGGGTCCGGCGTCGGCTGGTGTCGCCTCCTCTCCGACGTCACAACGGCTGGAGTATAAAGGCATCAGCCGACGCCATCTTCTTCAGTGTTTCTTGCCCCAGATGCCAGGTGCCCTCCTAGGAAGGTTAAATTTGGTAAATGGATAAAAATAATCCCAAACATGCACAACAGTAATAAACAGATACACCATAGGAAATACCCCCAACTGATGGGAAAAGGGGTAGGGACCCAAAAGGAAGGATACAGAGGGGTAGGAGGGTGGGAAAATCCGACTGCAGTTGCATATCTATCGGACATCTACATTTATGGTAGGTACAAAACTGTACTATGTCCTTCAAGAATGCAACTGCAGTCATAACATATGGGTTGAATACCATAGCCAAGCTGGGGGTGGATGGAACTATAAGGATGGTGTAGCTAAAATCCCCTGCAGGACTGCCGAAGCAAAGCCTGCTCGGGATCTGGAGTATAAGGGCAGGTTGTAGTGCTTGGTGAATGTGTGCACGGAGCTCCATGTAGCAGCCTCTAAAATGTCCTTTGTTGCCACTCCTCTTAGGAAAGCTGTGGAACTGGCTATAGCTCTGGTGGAATGTGGCCTAATATTGGCTGGCACACCTTTTCCATGGAAAGAATAGCAGAATCTGATGCAATGTCCAATCCATTTTGAAATTGTTTGTTTGGAGATTGCTTTTCCTTGTACTCCAGTAGCATAGGCTACAAACAGTTGGTCAGACTTTCTGGTGGCCTTAGTTCTGTCCAGGTAGTAACGTAGTTGTCTGTGTATGTCCAAAGTATGCAGTAGCTTTTCCCCCTTATTTTGAGGATTGGGGAAGAATGTAGGCAGGTGAATAGCTTGATTTAGAGACACCCTGGAAATAACTTTTGGCATGAATGTAGGATTGGTTCTTAGAGAAACTCTGTCTTGATGAAAAATGAGAAAGGGAGGTACTGCCATGAGTGCCTGTATCTCCGAAACTCTTCTTGCAGATGTGACTGCCAACAAGAAGACAGTCTTCCATGAAAGAAATTGCATTTCTGAAGTTGCTGCTGGCTCAAATGGAGGAAGAGTTAATTTTTCCAACACGTAATTGAGGTCCCATGCAGGTACTGGCTGTTTTCTGGGAGGTTTGATATTCTTTATCCCTCTTAGAAACTGTCTTAGCAGAGGATGAGAAAACACTGGAGGGTCACAGTTGTAATTTGCTGAGATTGCTGAGGCATGAATCTTTATTGAAGAATAAGAGAGTCCAGTATGAAATAGTTCTGCCAAGTATTCTAATATCTGAGGTATACTCGGTAATGCTGTGTCCCGACCCCTGTTGGCATTCCAGATGCTGAATCTCTTCCACTTGGCTGAATAGGTTTTTCTGGTGAAAGGTCTGCGTGCTTCCAGCAAGATCTCTTGAACTGGTTTGTTAAGAGAGTAAGGTGGAGAAGTCATGGTAGCCTCCAGGCTGTCAGATGTAATGTTTTCAGGTCCTGATGTACAGTCCTGTAATTGTGTTGTGTTAGGAGCAGGGGCCATAGGGTCAGAGGCCATGGTTTGGTCAGAGTTATGGACAATAGCAATGGGTACCAGTGTTGCCTTGGCCAGTCTGGTGCTATCAAGATGCCTGTTGGTTGTTCTGCTTTGATTTTCAGTATCACCTTGGTCAGCAGAGGCAGAGGAGGGAATGCATAAATTTTTAGAGAATTCCAGCTGAAGGAGAGAGCATCCGTTTTCCAGGATAGAGGATGGTGAGTCCTTGTGCAGAACTTTTCCAGGTGATGATTTAAGTGGGAAGCAAAAAGATCTACGTCCGCTCTTCCCCATGTCTTTGTCAGTTGAGAGAAAATGTGAGGGTGCAGCATCCACTCGTGTGGATCCATGAAATTTCTGCTCAGCTTGTCCGCCAGTACATTGTCCTTGCCTGGTACAAACTGGGATTGTAAATGTATCTTCAGGCTCAGGGATTTTTCCCAGAGAAGCATTGTTAGTCTGCAGAGGGGATAAGAATGAGTGCCTCCCTGCTTGTTTATGTACCACATGACAGTGGTGTTGTCTGTCCTTATTAGCAAATGTCCTTGTTGTAGTGATTTTTCGAAAGTCTCGATTGCATGCATCACTGCCATCTCCTTTTGGTTTATGTGCAAATGTCTTTCCTTTGGCGTCCAAAGACCCTGAATGCATCTGCCCTCCATGTGCGCCCCCCATCCATGGTCTGAGGCGTCTGTTGTAATCATTTGGCCTGCTTGAGGTCTGTTGAAAGACATGCCTTTGTTTAGCTGACTGGCTTGAGCCCACCATAAAAATTCCTTTTGCAGACATGGAATAAGTGGGATTATGTCCTCTAGGCTTTGGCTGTGTTGAGACCATAAGTTTTTTAAATACCATTGCAGCTTTCTCATATGAAGTCTTGCCAAAGGTATCAGAAGGATGCAAGATGCCATGAAACCCAGGGCCTGCAGGATTTTCCTTGCAGTCAGCTGGGAGAGTTTTGCTAGGCCTTTGAAGTAGTCTGGTAAATGCTGCTGTTTTTCCTCTGTGAGGTAGGCCATTTGGTTTTCTGTGTCCAGTTTGGCTCCTAGGAAGATAATCTGTTGGGATGGCAGTAGTTTTGACTTCTGAATGTTGACCGTGTATCCCAAGGCCTGCAGTAGATGCATGACATAGTCCAAATTTTCTTTTAAGGTTTGTTTGTTGTCTGCTTGTATGAGGCAGTCGTCCAAGTAGGGTTATATTTGAATCCCCTGCAGTCTGCAGTGTGCCACTACTGATGCCAGGCATTTCGTGAACACTCTGGTGGCAGTAGATAAGCCAAACGGCAATGCTGAGAATTGATAATGCTCTGTCCCTGCAAGAAATCTGAGGTATCTTCTGCAGCTTTGTCTGATTGGGACATGCAGGTATGCCTCCTTGAGGTCCAGAGTGACCAGCCAAGACCCCTTGCCCAACATGGGAAGGAGTTGCTGCAACGTCAGCATTTTGAACTTTGGCATAATGAGAAATGTGTTTAGAGTTGACAAGTCCAGTATGGGTCTCCATTTGTTTTCTTTTCTTGGAACAAGGAACAGTCTTGAATAAAATCCCTGGCCTTGCTCCTGCGGAGGAACCCTTTCTATTGCTTTTATACTTAACAGCTTGGAAACTTGAGTGAGTGCCTCTGCCCTTTGATGATGTGGCAGGTTTGGCATGCCTTGTCTTATTGGTAATGTGTGGAAGTGGAATCTGTAACCCTTGTCTATCAAATCCAGAATCCAGTTGTCCTTGGTTAAGATATGCCAGTTTTGAGAGAATAAGGATAATTTTCCACCCAAAGGTGCTTCTCTTTGAACCTTTGTAGGCGGTACGAAAGTCAAGTCATTATGATTGTCCTTGTGGTGCAGCTGAACTGTCTGCGCCACTTCGTTGATTTGGAGGTTGCCATTGGCGGCCCCTGTAAGATCCTCGGTATTGCCCTCTACCTCAGGCACGTCTGCTTTTTCCCCTTTGAAACTTATCAGAGCCAGGGAAGGACCAATTCTTTGAGGGCCAGTTTCTGCTGAATCTGGGTGGCTGAACCTGAAGGAAATCCTTGACTGTCTGTACTGACTTTGCTTTTTCCTCTATGGATCTCAATACATCTTGTGCATTAGCACCAAAAAGCTTCTGTTTTTCCAAAGGTGCATCCAGTAACTTTACTTTAACATGGTCAGGCAAAGACTGATCCTTTAACCAAGCATGTCTACGTATCACAGCTCCAGTCATAGCTGCCCTACATGAAGCTTCCAGTGCATCATAACCACACTGCAGAAAATGGTTATTAACCTGCTGAGTGTTATGTATATGATCCTGCAATGCCTTTTTATCAATAGGCTAGGAGAGGCTAACTTTTTCTGTAAATCATTCAGGAGAAAATCTTGGTACTGAAACATGTGAAAAAGGCAGTTAAGTGACCTCATGGCCAGGGTAGTAGAGGTATATACTTTTTTACCCCATCTCTCCAGGGACCTTGCTTCTCTGTCTGGTGGCAGTGGGTTTTTGGCAGAGGAGGTAGCCACTCCCTTGGAGCCCTGTGAAATAGTTTCTAGATCCACAGAGTGGGCCTTAAAAAGGTGCTCGTCAGCGTCAGGGACCCTATAATATCTGTCCGGCTTGACAGGAGCAGGAGGAAGAGAATCAGGGTTAGCACTGGAGTCAGAGAAAACATCATCCAAAACATCCATAACTGGTGGAATAGCCAAAGGTCTGTGCTGGGGAAGCTTGAGGAAGGTATGAAGCCTTTTCCTGGAGTCTGAGAATTCCTGACCCTGCCATTGAAAATGTTCCCTCATGGAACGCAGGACTTCACCAAATGAGAAATCCTCTGAAGGGGAGGCAGAGGGAATTGATTCCTCAGCATCAGAGTCCTCGTAAGCCTGGAAAGATTCTTCTTGGGTATCAGAATGCTCAGAATCCCCAGAGGCTTCATCCGAAGAGAGGTCGTCCGCCTGCTCAGTTCTAGGCCTTTTCTCTGCAGGTGGCTGAGAACCCCTGTCCGGATGAGGCTGAGACCCCCTGATAAGGGAAATAAGATCTGCAGCCAGGGACATGATCTGCTTATCAGATGAAGGGGCATGGGCAGGTTTAGGATGGGCCTTGGCCTGACTGGTGGCCTTAGCACGTGCAAAGGCCTTGATGGACATGGATACAGGAGGCCTAGCAGCCCCACGTGCAGGCGTAACCTTGTCCACAGAAATGGTGTCTGGTAGATCCAGAACTTCGGTTTCCAGAGGAAAATCAACAACCGGCACCGGAGGGATCTCAGAGACCGAAGGTAGAGTAGACGCTGTGTCGTCGGCCTGGAGCGGTTGATTTACCACTTCCGAAGGGACCGGAGCACTAGCAGAAGGTTTAGGAGTAGCATCAGTAGTGGACGCGGGCCGAGGATGTCGGTCCCGGTCCTTGCGTTTTTTAGCAGATTGGGTTGTCGGTTGATCCGACGGCATGATGTACGCAAAAGATTCACCGAAAAAGTCCTCGGCGAATTCTGCCCGGTGCCTGAGAGTGCGCTTATTAACGCAAGCACAGGCAGCACAGGCCGAGACGTCGTGGTCTGGGCCCAGGCAAGGAAGGCAGAGAGAATTGAAGTCCTTATGAGGTATTTGTTTACCACAAGACAAACAATTATTAACTTTCTCAATTTGTTCTGACATCGGCTGAGGCAAGAATAAATGTTCCCCAACGGGGTACTTAGCTTTTAGATGACTTTGGTACTGAAAACACAGGAGCTGACCGACTGGCACTTGCGAACTGCTTCTGCTTCGGGCACCGTGCGGCAAGAAAGACTGGAGAAGATGGTGTCGGCCGATGCCTTTATACTCCAGCCGTTGTGACTGAGAGGAGGCGACACCAGCAGACGCCGGACCCAGACTTTGGAATTCGGCCGACCGAGGGCTGCCTGAGGCAGGACAACCCATATGTTATGACTGCAGTTGCATTCTTGAAGGACATCTGTAATTCCAATTGGAAAGGGATGATGATGAACCAAGGGGAAACTGTTCTCCTTAAAGGTATGCATCCAAAATCCCAATCATGTGGATTATTATAGCTATAAAGTAGAAAAAAAAAGTATTCCAAGAAGTAAACCAACATGGAAATGGAGGAGAGAAAAAAAAAAAAAAAAAAAAAGATTCTACGGATACGTAGGACTCCAATTAGGAATATAGACAATAGGCAAAAGGGGGCTGAAGTTATTGGTGAAAAAGTACAGTTGTGTACATTTACCATAAATGTAGATGTTCTAGTGCATTCACTGTTGCGGTCATTACATTTGGGTAATCTGCTTGCAGGCTGCCCTCAGTCGGCCTGATTAACAATGTCTTGGGTCCTGCATCGGTTGCTGTCTCTTCTTCCATGATGTCAGGTCATCAGGGGTATAAAACACGCAGCCGACGTCATTACATCAGTTTTTCTTGTCCTCAGATGCCAGGTGCCCCCCTAATGGGGAGCAAATAAACATAAAAAACACAAAGATATACCTCCAACAAAAAGCAAATAAACCAAAAAGGCTTTTAATCATAGTAAAGGAAAGTAGAGGTATAGTCAGAATAAGAAGTTAGGGGGCTGGAGGGAGGGTAACCAGGACTGCAACAGTGAATACACTCCAACATATACATTTATGGTAAGTGTACACAACTGTACTATGTTCTTAGTGTTTCACTGTTGCAGTAATTACATTTGGGTAGATTCCCAAAGCTATGGTTGGGAGGAGGAGTTTATATAGAATTAGGGCCAGCTATAAGTCCCTGCAAGACAGCAGTGGCAAAGCCAGCTATGGATTTAGAGAAAATTGGCAAATGACAATGCTTGGTGAAAGTATGTACAGAACTCCAGGTAGCAGCTTCTAGGATGTCCCTGGTAGAAACACCTCTGAGAAAGGCTGCAGAAATAGATGCAGCCCTGGAGTGAGATCTGATCCCGTGGAGAATAGGTTTTCCATGGTGCTTATAGAAATTAATGCAATGGCTTATCCATTTAGAAATGGTTCGTTTTGAAATAGCCTTCCCCTCTGTCCCTGCAGCAAATGCTACCAGCAGCAGTTCAGATTTTCTTCAAGGTTTAGTTCTGTCCAAGTATAATCTAAGTTGTCTGTGAACATCCAAGGAATGCAGACTCAGCTCCCCTTTGTTCTGTGGATTGGGAAAGAAGGTTGGCAAATGAATGGACTGATTAAGAGCTACACTGGATACCACCTTGGGCATGAAGGCTGGATTGGTCCTGAGGGACACCCTGCCCGCATGAAAGATGATGAAAGGCTCAACTGCCATAAGGGCCTGTAATACAGATATCCTTCTAGCTGAAGTGATTGCTAAAAGGAAAGCTGTTTTCCAAGAAAGAAATTTTAAGTCTGCAGTAGCAACTGGCTCGAAAGGAGGTAGAGCGAGTTTCTCCAATACAAAGTTAAAATCCCAGGCAGGGGTTGGAGCTCTCCTGGGTGGTCTCAAAATTTTTGGCCCCTCTGAGGTACTGCTTGAGCAGACAATGAGAGAAGAGGGGAGGGTTCTGTGTTATAATGCGCTGAAATGGCTGAGGCGTGGATTTTAATGGGGGAAAAAGACAGGCCCTTGTGAAGCATCTCAGTTAAGTACTACAAAATCTGAGGTAAATTAGGCACTGTTGTGCTCAACCCTTGAGACTGGTTCCAGGCACAGAATCTTTTCCATTTTTCAGCATAAGATGTTCTAGTACTAGGCCTCCTTGCCTCTAAGAGAACATCCATCACAGGTTTGCTGAGGAATGATAAGGGTGAGTTTAAGTAATTAGCCAGGCTGCAAGGTTCAATGTTGGAAGCTGAGGGTGCAGGATCTGGTTCTCTTGCTGAAACAGCAGGGAAGAGGTCTGAGGCAGGTGCCATGGACATAACTGCGACACACTGCACAGGAGCGGGTACCAGTGTTGACGCGGCCAGTCTGGAGCAATCAAAATCATCCTTGGTTTGTCCTGTGACTTTTAGTAGAACTTTGGAGAGCAGAGGCAGTGGGGGGAAGGTGTAGACTGATTTTCCAGCGGAAGGACATAGCATCCACTTTCCAGGCTTGGTTGTGGGGAGCCCTTGTGCAAAACTTGTTCAATTGGTAGTTCTGGGGGGAGGCAAATAGATCTATGTCTGGGCTCCCCCATTCGCTTGTCAACATGTTGAAAATCCTTGGTTCCAGTTTCTGCTCGTGTGGGTCCATAAGGCTTCTGCTTAGTCCGTCTGCCAGTATATTTAATTTTCCTGGCCGGAATTGAGCTTGTAGGTGCACTTGGTAGCGCAAGGCTGTGTTCCACAATGCCATGGCTAGTCTGCAGAGGGGGTAGGAATGTGTACCCCCCCCCCCTGCTTGTTTATGTACCACATAACCGTAGTGTTGTGGGTCTTTACCATTAGTTGTCTTGGAAGAATGTAGTCCTTGAAGGCTGTGTCAAAGCATTCTGTACAGCTAACATTTCTTTTTGATGGATATGTAGGTGCATTTGACTTGGGCTCCATTTGTCCTGAATGCACTTCCCTGCCAGGTGAGCCCCCCATGCATAGTTTGATGCATCTGTTAGGGTTTGGGCGGCAGGGGGTAGTGTGAATGGCAGTCTCTTGTTTTGGTGGCAGGCCTCTGCCCACCAGTGGAACTCTAGGCGTAGGCAAGGTATGATAGGAATCATTGTTTCTAGGCTGTGAGAATGTTGACTCCATAGGCTTTAGATACCACTGTAGTTTCCTCATATGCAGTCTTGCATATGGAATTAGAACAATGCAGGAGGACATGAACTCCAAGGCTTGCAGTACTTGTCTTGCAGATAGCAGGGTTTTTGTGGCCACTTATTTGAAATAGGTTATCAAATGAATTTGCTTTTCTGGCGTGAGGTAAGCCATCTGAGAAATTTTATTCAAGCTTGCTCCCAGGAATGTAATTTGTTGACAGGGTACCAGTTGCGATTTCTTTTTGTTTATCGTGTACCCCAGACAAGTCAGAACCATTTTTACAAACTCCAGATAATTCAAAAGTATGCTCTGGCTTTCTGCCCAAATTACACAATAGTCCAGGTATGGGTATATCTGAATGCTTCTTTGCCTGCAAAATGCAATAACTGGAGCCAGACACTTTGTGAATACCCGGGGCACAGTAGACAAGCCAAAGGGCAGTGCAGAGAACTGATAATGCATGTAGCCTGCTTTGAAGCGTAGGTATCTTCTGCAAGACTCCCCGATTGGGATGTGCAGGTATGCTTCTTTTAAATCTAGGTGTTGCCAATCAGGCATCTTTGCCTAGCATAGGAAATAATTGGTGAAGAGTCAGCATCTTGAATTTTGGAATCTCCAGAAAGGTGTTTAGAGTAGACCGGTCCAGGATTGGACGTCATGATTTGTCTTTCTGGGTACCAGGAAAAGTCTGGAATAGAAACCTTGTCCCTTTTCCTCTTCTGGTACCAGCTGAATAGCCCCCATGCTTAAGAGAGAGAGAAAGTACTTGTTTTTGAGCCTCTGTCCACTGATTTGGGGGGCATTCATTTGGTGTTGGCAACGTATGGAAATGAAATCTGTATCCTGGGACACTATTTAAAACCCATTTGTCCTGGATTATCAGTTCTTTGCATGAAGAGCAATCTTTCCCCCCCAAAGGGGCGTTCAGTAGATAAGTGCTTGGAAATTTTAAAAGGAAGTCATTGAGACTGTTTACCATACGGGGTGTCTTGTTATTCCCAGATTTGGAAGTGGAGGCACCCCACTGCTTAGTTCTTCGAGTTCCCTGGGACTGAAACCTCGGGTTTTTGCTGTCTGGGTTTGGCTTGAGAAGACCTGGAAGGGAATAGAAAGGACAATTCTTAGTAGGCCAATGCCTACTAAATCTAGGAGGTTGCACTTGTAAAAAATCTTAACAGTTTGCATACATTTAGCTTCATCTTCCATCTTTTTAAGAACTTCTTCAGCCTTGTTGCCAAAACTGCGGTCCTGATTTAAAAGGAGCATCCAACAATTCAGCTTTAACATGATCAGGCAAAGATTGCTCCTTCAGCCCAGCATGCCTTCTAAGCACAGACCTAGTAGCAGCAGCCCTGCAAGAGGCTTCTAAAGAATCAAAACCACATTGCAAAGTATGTTTTCCAACTTGTTCAGCAGAATGCATTAAATCCTGTAAATCTTTATTTTCCACACAGTCCAGAATTAACATAATTTTCCGTTTAAGCAGTCCAATAACATGTTGCATATGAAATTGGCAGTTTAAAGCTCTGATTGCCAAGGTTGCCAAGTATAAACCTTTTTACCCCATCTATCCAGCGACCTGGAGTCTCTATCAGAAGGGGTAGGATTTTTAGCAGTAGAAGCCTTAATGCCCTTGGGCCCCTGAGAAATAGTTTCTGGATCTGCAATAGGATTTTTAAAAAGGAACTTGTGGAACTCAGGAACCCTGTAGTATCTCTGTCAGGTTTACTAGGAGCAGAAGGCAGGGAATCAGGGGCCAAACTGGATTCCGAGAAATCAACAATTTCTAGTACAGCAGGAATAGCTAAAGGCCTATGCTGAGGTAGAAGGAAATTCCTAAGCCTCTTCTTCGAATCAGAAAATTCCTGGTTTTCCCAGTGAAAATTCTCCCTTAATGTATGTAAGGTTTCCTCTAAAAAAAAAAAAAAAAAAAAAAAAAAAAAAATCCTCAGGAGGAGAAGCAGAGGGAATAGAATCCTCTGCATCAGAACCCTCATAAGTAGGTAAGGACAAAACCAGGTCATCAGAAGAGTCAGAAGAAAGAATCCTGATCAGAAGATTCATAATCAAGTTCAGCCCTAGGCCTCTTGGGGGGGGGGGGGGGGTGACTACCCCTAATTAGAGTTATTAGATCTTCAGCCATTTTTATCATTTGTTTTTTAGGCATAGGGGCCTGAGCATGTGGCCTGGGCATTGTATTTTTTAGACATGGATTGAGATTTTAGGCCTTAGTAATGAAGGAGGCGTTGATTTATTATGCAAGTTATGTAGGCCTGAATACACCCTCAGAAGTCTGTGCTGCATAGCGGCGGCTCCGGACCCATCCACGGTAGAGACATCCGCAGGTTCCATAGTTGAAGTATCTCACAGCATACCGGACTCCGAATGGGTCTCAGTAGAGGCCTGCGAATCAGAAGTAGCGGGTCTCAGGGGCTGCGAAAGTACCAGAGTACCGGCGAACGGCTTAGGAGAAGCTTTGTCAGTATTGGATCTCGGCGGCCTGTCTCTCAGTCTTTATCTTTTCGTTTTTTTCAGAATCCCGGTAGTCGAATGGCTAACAGATGACATTTCTGGATAATTAAACTGAGAACCGAAATATTTAGAGGCAAAAATATACAGACTACGGATAGTGCGTTGATTGAACAAAGCACAAAACCGACAGCAAGGTACATCGTGGTCAGGGCCTACGCAAGGAATACAGTACGAATGAAAATCTTTGAGGTATTTGCTTTCCACAAGTAATGCAATTATTAACTGTGGTGGTGGTGCTGCGATAGTGCTGTCACTCCACAGTAAGACGTTGTCCTGTTCAATTCTTAGCTAGAGCATCTTCTGTGTGGAGACATGCGTGAATAGACGTACCTAGGTTGAAGGTTGTGCGTCAGGGCTGGCAACTCGGCACGTAAAAATCTGCCAATCATTAGTGGACCGGAGTTCCGCTGTGGCGACCCCTAACCAGGAAAAGCCTAAAGGCACAACAACAACAACTGACATCGGTAAGGAGCAAGAAAAAAAGTTTCCCCAACGGGGTACTTAGCTTTAAGTTGAAGACTTCAGTTCTGAAACTCAAAACGAAAATTTCAGGAGTCAGCCGACCGGCACTTGCGAACTGCTTCTGCTTCGGGCACCGCACTGCAAGAAAGACTGATGTAATGGTGCCGGCTGCATGTTTTATACCCCTGATGACCTGATGTCATGTAAGAAGGGACAGCAACTGACGCAGAACCCAAGACTTTGATAATCAGGCCAACTGAGGGCAACCTGCAAGCAGATTACCCACATGTAATGACTGCAACAGTGAAACACGAAGAACATCTGGCAGAGGAACCAAGGTATTGGGAGCAAATAACTACAAAGGGAAAGGTAATAGAATGAGAAGATGCCAAGAATTTATGTGGACTGCAAATCAGAAACTGACATCAATATTTGATAGGAAAGGCACAGTATAAGCAAAGAGAAAAATAGGGGAATCCTGAACTAAAGACCATCACTGTTAGAGTTTAGTAGACTCTAGAACAGAAGCGGTTAAAAATGAATTAGTACAGCATATAAAATCTTGCATAATAACAGAGGAGGTTAAAAAAGGATTGGGAAGACAGATGGGATAAGAATTTCAAAGAAAATGGGGGGGGGGGGGTCTCCAAAATATGCAACAGAGTCTAGAAAATTTAGGATCTTTGGAAGCATTTACATAGGTATTTTTATGAACCAAGTAGACTTCAAAGAATTTTTCCTCAGGTACATGGCAAATGTTGGGAGATGTGATGGGGAAGAAAGAGGCAGCTGGGAACAGGTCTTCAGGGAGTGTAATGAGTTGGCAGTTGCTCTGTTAGAGGTACTGGGTGAGAAAATTCATTTAACCAAGGAAGTAATTTTTTTTTGAACCATGATTCAGAATCAGAACTGCCTAGACATAAGGCCTTGCTGAGTCTAACAATGGTGGCTGCCAAAAAAGCAACTACTAGAAAATGGAACTCAAAGTTTAAACCAACTTTACTAGAAGTAGCGAATATAGCAACAGAGATATAACAACTGGAACTGGGATCTTTAGAAAAGGATAGGAGCAAACTACATAGGAAAAAAATGGGAATTGTGGGAACAATACATGCAGAGGAGGAACAAGGTTTAAAAGAAGGCAGGATTCAAATGAGATATGCAATATCTGACTTACAATGACTGGATAAATTATAAGTGATGTGCATGGTTTGCAACTAGAATTGCGTCAGCATGGTTTGTAATGTATAATGTTTGCAACTAGAATGGTGTCAATAAGGTTTGTTTTCATTTATATAAATGTAAGACCACCTGTGACATACTTGATAATTTAATAAAGATGTCTGGGTCACCTGAAATGCCTTCTACAAACTATCATGCTATTATTAACAGGAAAGAATTGAAAAGTGTGGACAGTGTGACACATTATGGCACAGAAGTAAATTCAGTAGTAAGAAAAAACAAACAAAAAAAAAAAAAGGCTTCAAAACTAAAATGGTTGTACTCACTTCTATTTCATCAATGTCATTTTCATCAGAGAAATTGGGGACTTCCACAAAGCCTTTGTATTTTACACCATTCTGTGATGTGCCTGCAAAGGGAAAATTATAACAAAACTTCTGTTATCTGAAATACAATCTGTAGCACATTCTTAAAAGAACCTTATACGACACAAAAGCATCTAATAAAAAAAAAAAAAAAAAAAACCCACTTGGAGAGCAGGTGAAACACGACATCTGCAAGTACAGTTGTGAAAGTTGACTTAAGTTATGTAATTACTGTAACTACATATCAGTGTTTGCTTCCATCCTCAACGTACGGGTACTCTGGGATCCAAGACTCTGATTCCACTCCTTACACATACTCCCCTCCTTGCACTAAATTACCTCAGATCAAGTTTTCCCAGTTCCTATAACCGGAACAATTACACCTCATCAAAAACAGAAGTATTTCTGAAGCCCAAGGAACTCCACAGTACACAGAAAAGACCTGCCCAGGCTGTCAATAAAATCAGTGCAGTCATTCCAGAACATGAGGAATATGACACAAGAACCAGGAGGAGGGAAGTTGAGAATGGAAGGAGATGGCACAGATTTATCATTGTGGCAAGAACATAACTTCTGTATCCGATGTGGTCTTTTCCGTTCGCCCTCAATGCATGTGACAGAGTCCCCAGCTACTACAAACCTTGAGAAGGACTCACGGAAAGATATTCTGGAGGATGGCTGAAAAAAACGGATGCTATGGACCCAGACTGCAAGTCAAGTTTGTAGCAAGTTATGAAGGCATGGACATTAGACCAAATAGCTGCTGCACAACAGTCATCATAGGTTCATAGGGGTGTACTAGGCTAATGGCCCTGGAGCCTTTACAAGCCTAGCCCATAGGATTACCCTGGCATCGTGCCACCTGACCTTTGTTTCAATTGCTTTACTCGACAGAGGGACTGGGGTGAATTTTATTTCCCATCCACTCAAGATTTCTCTTGAAGAGGGCCAGTGAGGTGCTCTGCTTGACATGTATGGGAAGTCTATTCCATAGCATGAGCAGTCTCTGGGTTATGAACCTGTCTCGACAACATGTTCTGTTGACTGTGGTAATGAGGTTGATGTCACTGGAGCGTGTGGTGCGAGGGATTGTGATTTCTTTAGATGTAGCATTTCTAACCGAACTGGGTCAGACATGGCTTTGTAAGTCAAGCAGAGATCGCCTCTAAGTAGGCGATATGAGACAGAGAAGTTAGTTTTTGAGTCTGTCCATATAGAACAAATGTTTAAGGCCTAAGATCCTCTTTGTGAGATGCTTTTGCAGCCTCTCCAGTTGTTGCAGGTGTTTAGTGAGGTACATGCCAAATGGGGCATTGTACTCCATGATTGGCCTAATGAGGGAAGAGTAGAGTATTAATAGGTACTTTTGAGGAAAAAGGTAGTTGAAATAGCAATGAGCTATAAGATTGCCAGCCAGATAGTCTCTCCTCCTTATATACATAGATTTATTTGGATATCAGTAGATTTAAAAAATCCTTTACCAATTTAGCAAATGAGAAGGACAAACAATTGATCAGCCACACTGGGAAGAAAGGAAGGATTTGTTGCTAGTTTTACAATATCCTTGTGGAAAGCCAAATAAGGAAGCTTACAAGAAAGGGCGTGGAGTTCTGAAACTCTTCATGCAGAATTGACTGCAACTAGGTACAAAGTTTTCGAACACGGATATTCCAATTCATTAGTGGCCACAAGTTCAAATGGGAGTCTCATCAATGCCCACAAGTTCAAATGGGAGTCTCATCAATGCCCGAAGTAGAATAACGTTCCAGGGAGGGACAAAGTAATTGAAAGGCCGGAAAAAAAGGACAAAGTTTTGGCAATTAATTTTCTCCCATGTGAAAACCAGAAATGGATGCCAACTGGACTTGAACTGGAGAGTAACTCAATCATGAAGACCAGCCAAAAAATCCAAAATAGCAGGAAGAGGAGCTGAAAACAGATCTACATACCTAGTGGAAGCCCAAATTGAAAATCTCTTCCATTTGCTGTTATATACCTTCCTGGTAGATGGTCTCTGAGGGGGTCAATGTGCACTACCGGAGGTGAAAGCCTAAAACCATGCAATTAACCTGAAGGCTTCAATTTCCGTGGAGGCATCCCAGACAGGGGAGAAGATCTACAGCCAGGTCCAGAACCCATGGAGTATACCAGATGAAACCAGAAAAAGGGAAATCACAAATGCGGTGGCTAAACAGGCCAACGAGGACCACTGTAGCCTTGCTCCACATTGCTTTCAGCAGAACTTCAGCTGGAGGGGACTGGAAGGACAAGCATAAAAGGAGACCAAGGAGCCAACTGTAGGATGACAGCATCCCTCCGGTACCACCCATTTTGGGGAAAAAGGGTAAAGTAAATGCTGAACTTTGTGTTGGAGGCAAACATGCTGCAGAAAGGTTGGCCCCAGCAGTTGAAGATCTGTTCTGCCACCAATTGGTTGAGGTACCATTTGTGGGGAAGAACAGCTCTGTTCAACCAATCTGCTAAAACACTGGAGTTCTCTGGTATGGACATTAATTGGAAAGTAGTGAGAAGACATCACTCACTGCCAAATCCACATGGGAGTTTCAACACAAAAGGTAAACAGCAGATTCCTCCCTTGTTTACTGATGTACCAAGCCACCAACATATTGTATATTTGTAAAAGACAAAAAACGGCTGTTCCCAAGCTTTAGTAGTCACAAAAATCCTAAGGCTGGAAATAACCAGGCAAGTGGTAGCAAGCTCCAAGTTTTGAACGCAACTTTTAATGAAAAACAACAGCGTTTTCGCTACAGACTCAGCTGAAGCTTCCTCAGAATCAAAATTTTAAAACAGTACCGCCAATTTTATAGTTACGTATATTACGTTAACTAGGTAATTAAAACATTTAAAGGTGCATCATAATTTTGTGCATGATCTATTTACTTTGTTTATAAACAAAGTACATTTCATATTTATTTTTAAAAGCACTTGAGCAATTGTTAAAAACATTTTAAACCATAAATGATGTGTATAAAATGCATCATTACCAACTAACAACCTAAACTCAGTAATCCTATAAAAACTGTAAATAGCCAAACTAGTATTTGCATATGCTTATTCAGACAATGTAGGCATGTATTCAAACAGTCCTGTCAGTAATATCTGAGATGGTATTCAAATAAGAACTACTTAATCTCAGCATAATAAAAGCAACTTGACATATTATGGAGATAAATAAATAAATAAAATGAACTTAATTTACTGCATATTCATAAAGAAATATATATAATGACAGCCTAAAACTAATGGTAATTAATATTTACAGATAACTGCAATATATGCAACTTTTATCTTCTATAGTTCCTCATTTTTAACACACAAGAAATGTTGCAATGGTCGTTCAGACCCGGGGAACTAAAGGAGTTTAACAATACCTGCCATTCTAACTCACAAATTTCAAGTAATAACGGGACTGGTCCACCTCTTATGGTATGTGCTACTTCGTCTATAGCTATAAAATGAAAACTATGGCCTGGATGTTTTGTACAGTGTTTTGCTAAGGCATTTTCTATTTTGTTTTTCCTAACTGCGTATAAATGTTCGTAGATTCTGTCTCTGAATCTACGATCTGTTTTGCCTATATAAAATGCCTTACAGCAGTTACACTGGGCCAAGTAAACTATAGATTTAGAGTCGCATTTAAGTCTATGATGACTGTAATATTTCCTATTCCTAATCAGAAAGGAATTCACAGCTTTCACTTCTCTACAGTAGTTGCAACAACCACACTGGAAACATCCCTTTGGTCTTATAAACGTATACAATGCATTGTTCCTTTCTAATATTGTTTTTAAATTACAACCTCGTTTAAACACAAATTTTGGTCTGTCCCCAAGTTTTTCAAACAGTTCCTCATTATTCAAAATATAATACCAGTTCTTGGTTAGGATATGTTGTATATCCCACGAATTGGTATTAAAAGTTGAAATAAAACTAGTCTGAAAACACTTTGTTTCATTGTTAACTAATCCAGGACTGTCCCTCAGCTCAACGTTAGTCTGTTCTATTGGAATATTGGTAGTCACTCCCTGTATTTCTAAATTGTTGTGTATTAAAAGGGGAGGGTACAAGCCTTTTGAGCGCTTAAAATTAATTTCATCCAAAAGTTCAGTAAACATAGACAATGGATAGTCTCTGTTCATAAACATTTCCTTCAACTTATTACATTCATAGAGAAAAGCTGTTTCTCGGCTGCACATTCTTGCTGCTCTTATTAGTTGACCTTTGATGATAGCTCTTTTTTGTTTATAAGGATGTGCACTGTTAAAATGTAAAAATGAATTGCAGTATGTTGGTTTCCTGTGTACTGTAGAAAAGTATTCTGAATTTATTAGGTCTTTATATAATTTTACATCTAAGTAATCGATCTCTGTTTCCGAGAAGTTAAAATGTAAACTTTAAAAATGGTGTAGTGGTATTGAATGAATCAAAGATGTTGCCGATTCCATGTTGCCTTTAAATAAAATAAAAACATCATCTAGGTATCTTGTATAGTATTTAATTTTGTCCATAGAAGTATTATTACAAAATATAAACTTCTCCCAATACGCCATAAAAAGGTTAGCGACACTGGCACCGCATGGTGACCCCATCGCTATACCCTGTTTTTGTAAGTAAAACTTCCCATTAAAAGTAAAGTAATTTGATGTTAGAATTATATCCAATAATTCAGATACTATGTCTATTTCATCTTGTGTAGCTTTTAACTCAATAAGCATCAAGGAAATCCATTGTACTGCTTCTAAGTGAGGTATAGATGTGTACAAAGCCACAACGTCAATCGTCAAAAAGTTGAATGAACTATCAAATTCTATACTACACATATTTTGAAGGAATGTTCATGAATCCTTACAAATACTAGGTATAAGTTTCAGATATTTAGTCAAAATAGTTTCAACAAGTTGTGCACAAGGATAAGTTATAGAAAGGCGGCTATCAATTAAGGCACGTAGTGGTGGATTTAACATATCCTTGTGGATTTTCGGGATACCGAAAATCACTGGGTTTTTTGGCATGGATATGTCATTATAGTTGTAGGTATCTAAATCAATTTTTCCACTGATAAAATAGCCTCTTATTCTAGACTGTGACGTATTTATTTCGTTCAATGAAGAGATGCTATAAGTGGGACTACTTAGGACCAGATCCATTTTTTCTATGTATGTGTGACTGTCAAATATTACCAGCCCGCCACCTTTATCTGGTTTGACTACTCTGACTGCTGATGAACAAAGAAGTTTGAGACTAGTTAGTTGTTCTTCTGTAACATTGTGTTTAACTTGTTTGTTCAGAAATGAATTGACATGCTGCATGTGACAGATATCAAACTCACATGCATCATTACCAACTAACAACCTAAACTCAGTAATCCTAAAAAAAATTTATTTTTATTTATGGTTTAAAATGTTTTGATTCTGAGGAAACTTCAGCTGAGTCTGTAGCGAAAACGCTGTTGTTTTTCATTAAAAATTGTGACTACTAAAGCTTGGGAACAGACGTTTTTTGTCTTTTACTAGTTTATTGTTCCAGTTTGTTTCATATTGTATATTTGGTTTGGATAGCAAATCACACACTGAGGAGGGAGCCAGAAAGGCCTGCAACAGTAGGACTGCTCTTACCTCCAGGAGGCACTAATGTGAAACCTGGCCTCTGTAGCCAATTACGTACCCTGGAAATCTTTCCCAGGAAATGCCCCCCCCCCCCCCCCCCACCAACCAGACTAGGAAGCGTCCATAGTCAATGTAGCAACAGGGAGGAGGAAGAGAGAAATAAAGGTCAACCCTGAGAAAAAGAGTCCAACAACCACTGAATATGGTTCCTGCAAATCCAGGTGAGGGACATGGGAAAATTAGTCATCTGACATCTCAACCTACCATTTAACTGTGAGGGTTCACTGTAACACTCGTGTAAAACCTGGTTATTAGGATTTACGTGATGGAAGCTGCCACTGAGCTGAAATGGTGTACAACAGATCTTGGATAGTTTCTGATGGAAAAGTAGCACCATCAATTGAAGGGTGTGACTCCTCAATTCCAGTGATCTGATCTGTAGCTTGGTATCTAGACGAAATCCAAGGAAAGTACAGCTGTGTACACTTACCATAAAATGTAGATGTTAAGAGTGTATTCACTGTTGCAGTCGTCACATTTGGGTTATCCCTGCCAGGGTAGCCCTCGGCCAGCCCGAATATCAGAGACTTAGTATTTCTGCATCGGTTGCTGTAGCTTAAGGACTGACGTCAGGTCATCAGTGGTATAAAGTTAGGCAGCCTACACCATTAAATCAGGTTTTCTTGCCCTAACCTATCAAGAGCCCCCAAAGTAGGAAGTCTGGTTCTGGTGGAAGATCCCCACCAGTGGAAAATAAATGCCAATATGTCCCATGTAAGGAAAGGAGAACAAGGAAGAATGGCAACAAAAGGAGGAGGAGAAAAAAGGTGGATGGATGGAGAGAAATCAGGACTGCAACAGTGAATATACCCAAACATCTGCATTTATGGTTAAGTGTACACAACTGTACTATGTTTTTCGTATTTCACTGTTGCAGTCATCACATTTGGGTAGATTCCCAAAGCTGAGGAAATGGGTGGAGGCAGTCAAGGAAGCTAGGGGCTGGCTAGGATGCCCTGCAAGACTGCAGAGGTAAACCCTGCACTGAATTTGGAGAAGAGAGGCAGGTGGTAATGCTTGGTAAAGCTGTGAGCAGATTCCAGGTGGCAGCCTCCAGAATGTCCCTGGTGGGGACTCCTCTGAGGAAAGCTGCAAAGGTGGAGGCTGCTCTGGTGGAGTGTCCCCTGACCCGCTTGGGGGGAGGCTTACCATTTCTGCTACAAACAGCATGGATGCAGTGTGCTATCCATTTGGAAATGGTTTGCTTGGAGATGGCTTTGCCTTCTGCCCCTGTAGCAAAGCTAACCAGCAATTGATCAGACTTTGTGAAGGGTTTAGTCCTGTCCAGATAGTATCCGAGCTATCTGTGCACATCTAGAGAGTGAAGATTTCTATCCCCCTTGTTCTGGGGATTAGGAAAGAAGGTGGGCAGATGAATGGATTGGTCAACAGCCACACTGGACACCACCTTGGGCATGAAGGATGGGCAAGTTCTGAGGGATACACTGTCTGAATGGAAGATGAGGGGTTCCACAGCCATGAGTGCTTGCAGATCAGAGACTCTTCTGGCTGAAGTGATGGCCAGAAGGAAGGCTGTCTTCCAGGAGAGAAATTTTAGCTCTGCAGAAGAAGCTTGTTCGAAAGGAGGCAGGGTGAGCTTTTCCAAGACAAAGTTAAGGTCCTAAAGCTGGTGTTGGTGCCCTTCTGGGGGGCCTCAAGTTGCTAACCCCTCTGAGGGGCTGTTTGATCAAAGGGTGTGAGAAAAGGGGATGCTCAGTGGGAAAATGAGCAGAAATAGCAAAGGCATGAATTTTTATAGAGGAGAAACAGACCATTGTGCAGTAGGTCAGCAAAGTAATCCAGGATGAGAGGGATGGAGGGCTGTGCCGTATTGGCCCACTTAGCCTGGATCCAGGTGCAGAACTTTTCCATTTAAATGCATAAGAATTTCTGGTGCTAGGGCGTCTGGCCTCACGGAAAACATTCAGAACCTGTTTACAGAGGATGGCAGATTGGTTCGGGTTTAGGGAATAAGCCAAGCTGCCAAGTTGAGTGTCTACAATTGGGGATGCATGAATTCTCCTTCCCTCTGGGTGAGGAGGTTTGGAATCTGAGGAAGATGCCATGGAGGCAGCAGGGACAGGCTGCACAGCAAGGTGTACCAGTGCTGTTGGGGCCAGTCTGGAGCTAAAAGAACGGTCCTTGGTTTTTCCTCCCTTATTTTGAGCAGTACCCTGCGGATAAGAGGTAGATGAGGAAAAGCACAGACCCAAGAGGTCGACCCTGGGGAAGGACAGGGAATCCACTCTCAAAGCCATGCAGTGATGTGCCCTGGTGCAGAATTTGCTGAGCTGATGGTTGGTGTGGGAGGGCAAAGAGGTCAACCTTTGGGGTTCCACATTTCTGAGTTATTAGGAAGAAAGTACTTTTATTGAGCTGCCACTCGTGCGGGTCCAAAAGGTTTCTGCTTAATTGGTCTGCCAGAGAGTTGAGACAGCCTGGTAGGTATTGTGCTAACAGGTGTATTTGCATTAAAGAGGCTGTGAGCCAAAGGGTCATGGCCAGCCTGCATAGAGTGTAGGAGTGAGTCCCTCCCTTGCTTGATGTACCACATCATAGTGGTGTTGTCTGTTTTGATCAGGAGAACCCCTGGAGAGAGAAGGGTTTTGAAAGCTATCAGGGCGTGCTGCACAGCCATCATCTCTTTTTGACTGATGCGCAGGGGGATTTGTTGTGGGCTCCATTGGCCCTGTATGCACCTGCCGTCCAGGTGTGCACCCCAAGCGTAGTTTGATAAGTCTGTGGTGAGGGTCTGGGCGGCAGGGTGTGGGGAGAAGGGCAGTCCCTTGTTGTGGAAGCATGCTGTTGCCCACCAAAGGAATTCCTTTCTGAGGAAAGGAATTATAGGTAGAAGAGTTTCTAGGTCTTGAGAGTGTTGACACCAAAGGGTCTTTGCACACCACTGAAGTTTCCTCATATGCAGTCTGACATGTGGAATGAGGAGTATGCAAGATACCATGAACCAGAGAGCTTGCATGATTTTCCTTGCAGAAAGCTGGGAACTGGTGGCCAGTTGAGAGAAGTAGGCTGACAGGAAAATTTGTTTCTCTGGTGCAAGGTATGCCATCTGGGATGCTGTGTCCAGACTTGCTCCCAGGAAGATTATCCTTTGGGCGGGCACCTGTTTTGATTTCTTTTCATTGATTGTGTACCCTAGGGAGGTTAGTAGACTCTTTACAAAGGTCAGGTGTTTGAGCAGCTTTTCCTGGCTGTCTGCCTGAATAAGGTAGTCATCTAAGTAGGGGTAAATCTGAATATTTGTCTGCAAACAGCAATGGCCGGAGCCAGGCATTTTGTGAAAACTCTGGGAGCAGTAGATAACCCAAAGGGAAGCACAGAGAACTGAAAGTGTTGAGATCCCGCTCTGAAGCAGAGAGATTTTCTGCATAGTTCCATGATAGGAATGTGGAGATAGGCCTCTTTTAGATCCAGGGTGGCTACCCAAGCGTCCTTGGAAAGCATGGGTAGCAGCTGATGGAGGGTGAGCATTTTGAATTTTGGGATCTCCAGGAATGCGTTGAGAATGGATAGATAGAGGATGGGGCCACCAGGTTCCCTCTTTTCTGGGCACCAGAAAAAGTCTGAAGTAGAAGCCCTTGGCCTATCTGCTCTGCAGAAATGTGCTCTACTGCCCTCAGAGAGCAGGGAATGGATTTGCTTTTGAGCCTCTGCCCAGTGATTTGGTGGTAGATCCGGGAACCCTTTTGGGGTTGGAAGGGTGTGGAAGGAGAATTTGTATCCCTGAGACACAATGTTCAGAACCCACTGGTCCTTGGTAATGGTGGCCCAGGGGCTTGAGTGAAAGGAGAGAGTTTTCCTCCTAGGGTAAGTGAAGGTGGGCAGAGGGGAGGTCGAGAGGAGGCGAGTCATTGTCATTACCATAACGGGAAGTCTTAGAACTCCCTGGTTTTGAAGTGGAGGTAGTCCACTGCTTAGATCTCTGCATTCCCTGGGGCTGCTGTCAGGAGGGGGGGGGGGGGTCTGTTTCCATGGATCCCAGGCTGGGCCTGTTTACTTGGAGAAGGAAAGGACCACTGCTTGGGAGGGAAAATGCATGCTGAACCTAGAGGGCTGGACCTGTAAGAAATCTTTAACTGTTTGCATAGATTTTGCTTTTTCTTCCATCTTTAAGACCTCTTCTGGCTTAGTGCCAAGTTATTTGTGCAAGGGTGCAACCAAAAAATTAGATTAGATTAGACATGGTCTGGCAGGGGTTGTTCCTTAAGCCATGCATGTCTTCTAATGACAGATCCAGTAACTGTTGCCCTGCAAGAAGCTTCTAGGGCGTCAAAACCACAGTGCAAGGTGTGTTTAGTTACTTGACTTGCAGAATGCATTAAGTCTTGAAAATCTTTAGATTCTGCTCAAGCAGGAAACAAGGGCATTTTTTATTTAAGGAGTTCCAAGGTACGCTGCCAATATTTAAGCATATGGAATGGACAATTTAGTGCCCTGATAGCAAGAGCAGCTGAGGTCTATACTTTTTTTTACCCAATCTGTCCAATGCCTGGGAATCCCTGTCTGAAGGGGGGAGGATTCTTAGCAAAGGTTGCTTTAATCCCTTTTGGCCCTTGAGAAATTACCTCAGGGTCAGCTGCTGGATTTTAAAAAAGATATTTGTGCGAGTCAGGGACTCTAAGCACCAGTCTAGTTTTCTGGGAGCAGGAAGCAGGGCATCAGGAGTCCAACTGGATTCAAGGAAAACATCATCCACCACATCCAGGACTGGGGGAGATGGCCAAGGGTCTGTGTTACAGAAGATCTAGGAATTCCCCAAGTCTCTTTTTAGACTGAGGGTAGTCCTGACTTTTCCATTGGAAATGCTCCCTTAAAGTATACAGGGTTTTCCCAAAGGAAAAATCCTCTGGAGGAGAGACTGAAGGAATGAATTCCTCTGCATCAGAATCCTCATAAGTGGAGAGGGGCTGTATGTCTTCATAGTCAGATACATCAGATTCATCTGACTCTTGTTCAGACAAAACTACTGGGGACAGATCTCTCTTCCTTTTTGAAGGGATAGCTTGGCTTCCCCTCATCAGCATGACAAGGTCTTCTGCCATTTTAAGCATTTGAGAGTGAGGCAAGGTAGCAGGTGCCTGAGAGAGTGGGTAGTCTGCATCTTGGGTGTAGTTCGAACCCCGGGCCTAAGGAACTCTACCGTTTTTTCGAAAACAGTCACAGAAGAAGATGTCTGTTTGCATCAAAATTTGGAGGTGCGAAGGACTTCCTCGGAAGCCTGTGCCTGCTCAGCAGCTCTGGACCCATCCAAGGTAGAGACTACCGCAGGATCCTTAGATGAAGAGTTTTGCAGCATACTGGACTCTGAAAGGGTCTCGGTACCGGCCTGCGACTCAACTGAAGCAGGCATCAGGGGCTGTGAAAGCACCTCACTGAGTACCGGAGAACTGACTACTAGATTAACAGAAGCGTCGTCGGAAAGTATGGACCTGTGCGGTCTTCTCTGTCTTTATCTTTAAGTTTTTTTGGAAGATCTGCTGTCTGATGGCTTACCCAAGCCATACTGGATTTTGAGGACTGTAAACAAAAATATCTGGCTACAATAAGGGCCCAAAGGATAGTTCTGGCATTAAATAAAGCACAGAAGCAACAGGGGACGTTGTGGTCTGGGCTCAGGCAAGTGACGCAGTAAGAGTGAAGTCTCTGTGTGGTATTTGCTTTCCACAGGCTAGACAATCAACTTTTTCTGACATCGGTTAGTGAAAGAAAAAGGGATCCCCAATGGGGTACTTGGCTTTAGAAAACTTCAACTTGGAAACGAAAACTCAGGTAGTGGCCGACCGGCACTCGTACCAACTGCTTCTGCTTAGAGCTCCACGACAAGAAAGACTGATGCAATGGCTTCAGGCTGCCTTACTTTATACCACTGACAACCTGACGTCAGTCTTCAAGCGACAGCAACCAACACAGAAATACTAAGTCTCTGGTATTCGGGCCAGCCGAGGGCTACCCTGGCAAGGATGACCCAAATGTGATGACTGCAACAGTGAAACACAAAGAGCATCTACTGTTTGGACCATTTGAAGCTGTGACTTCATGAAGTTAAAAGTTATCCCCAAGTGGACACACAGGTGGAGCAAGGAGTCTCTAGCTTCCATAAGAAGATTCCTGCTGGGAGCTATTACAAGCCAGTCATCCAAGTAAGGTCAACTCCTGTAATCCCTGCGGTCTGAAATGAGCTGCAACCATTGCAATACATCTGGTGAACACCGAAGGTGCTGTAGTGAGACCAAAGGAAAGGGCTCTGAACTAGAAGTGAATGGCTCAAGGACAAAAGCAGACCCCTCCTGGAGAGGCTGTCCATTTTTATATGATGGTAAGTGCCTTGGAGGTTAAGTACATTTAACTGTCCTTTCTCAAAAAGGTAGTATGGACTGAATAGTGACCATCTGGAATTGTGTCTGTAACATATTCATCTAAGTGACTTGAGGTCCAGAATGGGTCTGAGGTTCCCAGGTTTTCTTTAGCATAAAGAACCTTGAGTAGACTCCAAACCTGTGCTTATCTTTTGGCATTTCCTGGGATGACTTGTTTGTCGAGCAGCTTTTTCATTTCTTGTGCTGCAGCCTTTTGTTATGTAGGTGGGGCATCAGGAAGTTTTCTTGATTAACGGGCATGGCAAAGAAAGGGAATAGTATAGCCTCTCTCTATGGATTCTGTAAACCCTAGATCTTTGATGACAGATGTCCAGGCCATAGAGTACATAGAGAAGCCCCCCCCCCCCCCGACTGCCTAGAGAGTGCAGCAGTCTGGCAACTGTTCAGAAGTGCTAAAAAAAGAAACCCCAAAAGCCTGGATTCTGTAGTCAACCTCTGCCACTGAGGTAACATTCATTACAATCATCCCCCCTCTGCTGGGGGGGGGTATTTGTTAGACACATCCAGGGCAAACAGACTTGTGGAACCACAACTTCTTACCTACTATTTGGTTTCTAAAGAAGGTCCATTGACAGGTAGAAAAGCATATTTCAATGGCAGACAAGGTCTTGCCCTTTTGCTCACTTTCAGACAGCATTTTCACTATGGGTCCAAATACTGTAGACCAGTCAGAGATGTCCTTCACCGATGCCCCATTAAATGTCCTGCAAAGTTGCAGAGATTCATCCAGCCATGCCAGCAAACAGTAATTCTTGTGCCTGCTGCTCTCAATATGCCACTGGCCGTATTAAAAATAAGGCTTATTCACACATTTAACAGGGACTGGTGGGCAGCCAACTGTGTCAATTGACCTTCAACAGACAATGACCCAGACAGGGATTTGGATAGCTCTTTAGAAAATCCCTCAGGAACATGTAACATATGCCATCATGGCAAGTTTGCAAGACAGGAAGATCTGGTACTCCCTTCTTTTTATACTACAGCACTGTGTAGTTGTCCGTGATAACCAACAGTTCCTGGATACAAAAGCATTTTAAAGCTGTTTTTAGATTATTAATCACTGTCAACATCTTTTTGGCATAGATGTGCTTTTGCTTGTCCTGCTCGTTTCAGAACTTGTGCCTTCACCATTTTGGATACAACCCCCCCCCCCCCCCAAAAAAGCAAGGTCTGAAGAATCTGTTGCAACGGAGAGGAGGCAGAAGTGAGAAGGAGAGATCAGAGCTGAGACAACTGGCTCATCCACCACAGTAATTCTCTTCTTACAAATCTCAACTGGAATCTGAAAAGACAGATGACCAATAATGATGCAGAGACCGGGATGACCTGAGGTACCATGGAGTTTTGCTCACATGAAGTATGGCTAAGGTAATCTTGATAACTGTAAGGGCCATGAAACCCAGAATCCCAGGAAATTCCCCTAGCCGTGAAACCAAGAATCCCAATTAATTCCCTGGCACGTCAGACACAGTGAAAATGTTCAGGAAGTTCTCACACAATTTGCCTTGATGAAGAAAGCCCTTCCCAGGAAGCTTCCACAAAACAGCCCAGAAAAAAACTATTCTTACAGGAAGGGACAAGTAAATTCTATAAGCTCATTTGAAACACCAAGCTGAGGAGTTTCAACATCTCCATATCAAAATAAACTGTAAATACAAGACAACTGCCCAAATATGGAAATATACAAATGTCTTGTATTCTGCAATAAGCAATATTGAAGCAAAACATTGTAAATAGCCTTGATGCAGAAGATGAACCATCAAGTAAGAAGAAACTGAGGAAATATGCAAAATAAGTCTGATTTCCTTGCTACCTGGCAAGTGATGGAAAGCATCCCAAGTATGTTACCATGAAACTGTGTGTGTGTGTGTGTGCGTGCGTGCGTGCGTGTGTGTGTGTGTGTGTGTGTGGGGGGGGGGGGGGGGAGTTAATAGGTCTGAAGGGATAGCATTTTGAACTTTAGGAAAGGAGAAGTCTATTCCCCTTCTTTCTCCCAGTTCCCCCTCCTCTGGCATCAGAAACATTCTTTAATGAAAAACCTTTGATTTATAGAATAAGGAACTATCCCCTGAAAAGGGGAGAGGGACTCCCACTGCCATCTGTACCCCCTTGTATGATCCTCAGAAATTAATGGTCACAGACAGTCTGATGCCACTGGGGAAGAGGCCTCACTGAGTAATAGATTGGCAGGATTGGGGGGGGGGAGGGGGGGGGGAGACTGAAGAGCCAAGTAGTCATTTTGACCTTCTGGACTGTCTTGGTTCTGGGAGGCTTTTCCTTTCCTGTTTAGAGTACCATGCCATTACTTAGTAGAATCTTGTTAGTTAGCATTTTGCTGCTTAAACTTTCTCAAAATAGAGTCTTGGATTTCAAAGAAAAGTGCTTTAATAAACTTAGAAAAGGAGGGCTGAACGTTCCACTTTCTTTATCTATGGAAGCCAAAGGAAAAGTGTTCTGGAGCCTCCTGGCAGTAGCTAGAAAATTTATTAAAAAAAAATTAGAAATCTAACTCCGTTCCTACATTCAAAGAATTAATTTTTACAGCAATACTATGTAAAACTGAAAGCGATCAGAACAAGCTCTATAAATCATACCAAGACTTGTAGTAACTGGGAGAGTGTTGAAATGTTGCTACTGAAATACCAAGACCTTTAATGTGTTAAGAACACCTTGATGATTCAAATATATTCCTACACTACAATACTCATTGTTGAATTTCTTTGTTTATATTGTAAATATATTTATGAAAACATTTTAGTAATCTGAGGGTTGAAAATGTTGGGTTACTCCTTGAAATCAATTTCAGTCTTTCAAACCTTTTGAGGACCACAGCAGCACAGTCAAAGGTGGATTTTAAAATCTCAGTTTTAACATCTTCTGTTTGGATATCATAACCAAGAAAATATTCTCATAATTAATCCGGGAACCATAACGCAGGATATAGCATCATCAGAATAATTACAGCACAGGTAAATCCTTTATTTCTTTCTTTCCCTGCTTCAAATCTTTACTATCTTCCTTTCTAAAATGTTACAGTTGGATTATTTTAGCGATAAAGCCACTCTTTCACTTTAGTTAAAACTATTCATCTTCAGTTAATTATGATGAAACTTACTTTTTGATGCAGAGTAATGTACTAATACATATAATGCAAGATGCAACAAATGACACTAAAGAGGCATGTTAAGCTGCATTCTGGGTTCTTAAAGTTGTCCAGTACTGCACACCATCATATACAGGCATGCTATAAACAAAAACATAAAATATAGATTTTTACAAATATAAAAGTTACTAATATCATTCCAATAGTAACACACACACACACACACACACTTTTAAGCAATTTTATATGCCACATTTCCTTTTAAAAATGAAAGTCTGCTTTTTCTTAAACATCTTATACAAATAACGCTTGCTGAATCATTATGAGTGCAATGGCTTTTTGATGGTTAGGATACTCAGACTTATTTTTTGTGGTTTGGAGGTGTTTGAGGGACTGGTGTGCAGTGTGGACGTGGCTTGGATTTACTTGTGGGTGTTTTTTGTGAATTGCAACTGATGGGACTGTTCATTTTCAAGCCCTTATGAAAGCCAGCTTGAAACAACCTGGTGTCATTTTTTTGATGCTGCAGGAGTTCTGAAAATTCTAATCCATGCTGCTACTTCCTGTTAAAAATTAACAGCATAGGATTCAAAATATTATGGACTAAGATGTCAAAAAAATACAAGTTGGATAATAAGCAAGACAGTTAATTGCATTAAATTCTGAATGCGACTGACAGTATACTTGACATGCACTAGTACCCAGGAAAGTTATACTATGCTATAAACAAAGTACAGCATTTATAATTTCTTCCATATATAAAGGTTATTGGAATGTTGGATGCTACTTCCCATCTGGCCATAATATCTCACTCCTGGAAAACCTCCTCAGGTGAGCTAATCAATCCCTTCCCCACAAAACCATAACTCTAGGTGACTAATATCGACTGGCTCTCTTGTATCAATAATTATCCAGCCACCCATCTAAACCTTCATGGTTTCTCACAACTGATACAACCTCCTACTTGGACAGAAAAAAAAGTCGAACAAACTTTCTACCCCCAACTGGATATTAGTCAAAGCTCCTCAATCATATCTAGCTGGCTGCCTACCAGACAGCCTCAGCGACCACACTCCAACATTCCTTCTAAGGCACCACCCAAACAGTGCCAAACCCACCATCTATCAGCAAATATGAAAGAGTAAACTTCAACCCACTCAACTTTAAATCTTCCCTTAAAAACTAACTGGTCACCACTAAAATACCTCAACCTGGATGAAGCAGTAATTTTTTCAGTTCCACCTTCCTAAACACACATGTCCCTACAAGAAATGCCAGAGTCAAGTCACAGTTTGCCCCATGGCTTCAAAAAGACACTAGGTCACTCATGAAACTTCGAAGCAAGGCATGGGAACACTGGTGCATTTCCAAACCTCCTTCTTGACAGTCATTCCTAGAATTGCGTAACAGGGTCAAAAAGCAAATAAAGTATGACAAAATCCAATACTACTAGTCTGCCCTAAACTCCTCCAAAAACAATCCTAAACAATTCTGGTCCTCCATAAACTCCATTCTCCACCCAAGTAAAGTTGGCACCCACCCCCCACCTAGCTCTCTCTCTTCCTCCAATAATATTGCTGCCTCTTTCAATAAACATTTTACTGAATCTCCACTCAATCTTTGGCTAAACACAACCCCATCTCCACCCTCCCTACATCAAAACCAAATACTCTGTCCACGGCCTTTTCATTTTCTCCTGTACCCAGGTCCAAAATAAAAAAAATACTGTTAAAGTTTAAGCCTACAAAACTTGCTGCTGACAACCTCCCCTGCGAATACCTGAAAATAGCATATCCCGTCTCTACCTTAAAAAAACAATCCTTAACAGGATGAGATGTCCCTTCACTTTGGAAAATATCACACAATACCCCTCCATAAAAGGTGGCTCCACCACTGAACTCAACTACTGCCGCATAGTCATCCTTTCTCCATTATCCAAAATACTTGAGAAATGCATTCACTCTCAAGTCCTAGACTATTTGCAAACAAAAAAACTTCTCTCCAGTAACCAACATGGCTTCAGGCCATTCCATAGTACTACTACAGCCTTACTCTCTTCTCACTAACACTATCCTTCATCACAAAAATAATGGCCTGTTCTCCTCTGCCACATTCCTACACCTGTCCAATGCTCTTGATAGGTCTCACACAAACAACTAGTCTGTTCTCACTAACCTCTCCTTTTCAAAATCAGCTACAAAACTGTTTTCACAGCTATCGAGAAGGCCGCCAACTATCCGTTGTGTGGCATAATAACCTATCACTTCGACTTCCTGTCACACTTGTGTTCCCAAAGGCTCCATCCTTGGACCACTACTATTCTCACTCCACCAATAATCTATTCACAGCCACCAAGCAGTCCACTCTCCTAGAGTATGCAGATGACTCCACTCATCTGCTCAGCCCAAACTATACCTGAACTTCATAAGATCACACAGGAAGCCTTTTTCTCTGTAGAAAACTGGCTATCCAATGCCCAGCCAATACTCAACCCTAACAAGACTAACCTCATCTTAAAACCCACAAAATCTATCCTAATATTCTGGCCAGCAACCCCACCATCATCTCCTTTAAAGGACACACCAAACTCTCGGCGTTGAAATTGACAACCACCTTAAATTTGACACACACATTTCTCGAACCATAAAAAAGGTTCACAAAAAACTAGGAACATTGTATAGAAATAATTTCTCACCAAAACCACCAGAATTTCAGTTGCCAACTCCCACCTCATCTCTATTTTACTCTACACATCTCCTATACTTACCTAGCTTAGATAAACTGACCTAAACAAGCTAGAGGCCTGCTACAACAAAATAGCCAAATTTACCACTGGGTCTTCCTACCACAGCCACTGTATCTCACTTGGAGAACTTGATCAAGAAAGAGGTTGTGGGAGTTGCCAATCAACTCTACCTCGCTCACAAATTAGTAAATCATCCTCAAAAAGTCCCATCCCTTCAAAACCTTCTCCAGCAACAAAAAAACAACCCAAGTTACCAAAGCCAAGAACTCAGCCGGAGTAGCTCTTTTCTCCCGCATAATATCCAAATTATGGAACACTCTCCTCCCCCTCTACTACCACACTACCTTCATGCCATCACTTCAAAGCTGAACTAAAAGCCCACTTAAAAGCCACTGGTAATGTCCTTGCACCAATCCAGAAAGACTCACTTTTGATCCTCTCCTCCCTTACCCACCCTGCCTCCCAAAATCAGATCATTATTTCTCACCCCTTTCATTTCCCTCTTTTTCCTCCAACCCTTCCAGCTCACATTCATCATATAATGAACGTCTGCTATGTACCAGTTACTGTACTTAGCTAACAATTTGATAATTTTATACACAATTGTTTTGTACTTATCATATTAATAACCCTTCATTCTGTGTCATCTTATATGTTTATGCTGTCACTTCTAAATGTATTGATTACTTTCATATGCATCACAATTTGTTCAGACATATTTGCTGTTCACGTTTACTACGATTTAACTTGCTTTGCATTACTTGTTTTGCTTTGTGTGGAGCTTTTCTCCCCGGGCCTCCTCTGATAAGGGACCTATATCCAGTCAAATTTTCCCAGTAAACAAATGTAAATAAACAAGTGTTATCAAATAAAGTAACATTCACACTTCAAGTTAACCCGGATCACACAACTGTCATTCTTTTAATGCAAGTTTATATGCTATGTCTCTTTTAAAATAAGTGACAGTCTGCTTTATATACAGTGGATATAAAAAAAAGTGTAAACACCCCTGTTAAAATGTAATCGCAAAAAAGAGGCCACAATAAATCATTTAAAAACTTTTCCCACCTTTAATGTGATCTAACAAATCTGTTACGGAAAAAAAAATAAAAAATGCACAATAAGCTGGTTGCATGTGTATGCCCTCCCATCAACTAATACTTTGTTGAAGCACCTTTTGATTTAATTACAGCATTCAGTCTTCTAGGGTACACACCTGCCATTAAGAGACTGATTAATCCCAAATAAAGTTTAGCTGTCCTAGTAGGATATTCCTGACATTTACTCAGTTGCCTGCTACAGCAAAAGCCATGCTTAACAGACAGCTTACAAAGCTAAGGGATGTCACTGCTGAAGGGCATCAGTCAGGAGAAGGGTAAAAAAAATTTCCACAGCACTGGATACATCATGGAACATAATGAAGACAGTCATCAAAAAGTGGAGAAAATATGGCACAACAGTGGCATTGAAGAACTGGACCTCTCTCCAAAACTGATGAAAAGACCAGACGAAAACTTGTCAGGGAGGCCGTCAAGGAACCTACAGCAACACTGAAAGAGCTGCAGGAATTTCTGGCAAATACTAGTATACTACATGTGACCATCTCCAGTATTCTCCACATGTCTGGACTATGGGGTAGGGTTGCAGATAGAAGCTTTTTCTTACACAGAAAAAGATCCAGGTCCAGCTAAAATTTGCAAAACAATACTTAAAGTCTCACAAAAGCATGTGGGAAAATGTATTATGGTCTTATGAGAACAAGGCTCAACTTTCTGGCCACAATTCCAAAAAGGTACGTTTGGCGCAAAAACACTTAACATCACCAAAAGAACACCATCCCCACGGGGAAGAATGGCAGTGGCAGTATCATGCTTTGGGGGTGCTTTTCTTCAGCTGGAACTAGGGCTTTAGTCAAAGTGGAGGGAATTATGAACAGTTCCAAATACCAGTCACTCCTGGCCCAAAACCTTTAGGCCCCTGCTAGAAAGCTGAAGGTGAAGAGGAATTTCACCTTTTAACATGACAATGACCCCAAGCATACATCCAAATCAGCAAAAGAATGGCTTCACTAGAGAAAAAAAAAAAAAAAAAAAAAAAGTTATGTATAACGTTCCAGGTGTATCTCGCCTTCATTCTTGCTGTTTGGGCTCTGAGACTATCCTCTGCTCAGACTCAGCTGTATACCAAAGCTAGAACTTCTACTGGTTCGAGGCTACAACCTATCCCAGGATGCCAAGCAGCTGTTCCCCAGATCTCGTTTGAGAGACTACTCCCTAGAGTATGCCAACATACAGAAAAGAAAATTTATGAAATATATTGGTCATAAAGGTAGAGGCAAGAAGGGAATCAGACTATATTTGCCAATTGTAAAGTCCTCTAGATCCTCCAGGAGGGGGAATGGATGGGTGGGATGCAAGAATTAAGGCAAGATAATGGACAAACTTGGAATGTTATGGTGAGTACATAACTTTCTTTATGTTATGTTGTCCCATCTCGCCTTCATTCTTACTAGCTGGGACAGAGTCCCCAGCACCTTTTTCTTGGGTGGCTCAAGGGAATAAACTCTTCAGGACAGTGGAACCAAAGGGTGCCCTGTTCCGAGAGGCCACATCTACTTTGTAATGAGAGATAAAGGTGTGAGAAGTAACGCATGTAGCAGCAGCACAAATTGAATCCAATGGAAGTCTAGATTGAAAGGCAATAGAAGTACACACTGCTCTAGTTGAATGTCCTGTAACTTTCCCTGCCGGTTCTTTATTATGAGAATTATAGACCTAGGTGATGGTCTCAGTAAGCCATTTGGACAAAGTAACTTTTGAGACTGCCAAGCCTTTATTTTCGGAATAGGAAACAACTGGTCTGACTTTCTGAAATCTTTAGTCTTATGCAAGTAAAAACACAACTTTCTATGCACATACAGTTGGTGATGCTTACATTCTGTATTTATAATAATTCCTAGGTCTAAGCAGAGATGGACGGTGGCGTCCCTCGCTCTGATTAGTGGGTGCTTGGTGGTGGAAGTCAGGAGCCAATCATCTAAAAATGGAAACACCTGGAATTCTTGATGTCTCAGATGAGCCATGACTACTGCCATGCATTTGGTAAACACTCTGGGGTTGTAGTGAGACCAAAGGGCAGAGCTCTGAACTGGTAATGATTGGCTCCCAAGCGGAAGCATAGAAATCTTCTGGCGCACCTGTCCATCTTTATGTGGTGGCATGCATCCTGAATATCTAAAGAGCACATCCAATTGTCTTGTCCAAGAAAAGGGAGTATAGACTGCAGTGTTACCATCCGAAACTTTGCTTTCTTTACTGACTTTAGTCTGCTGAGAACCAATATTGGTCTCCAGTACCCAGTCTTTTTTGGAACTAAAAAGAACCTAGAGTAAATTCTGGATCAGATCTGGTCTGCGGTGACTTCTTGGATGACTTTTTCCTAGCAACCTTTGAATTTAAAGGGTTGCTTGATCCCTTTGACCGGGTGAAATGTCTGGGATAGACTTTGAAGGAGGAGGTGGACAGTGGAAAGGAATGTTTTATCCCTGGATATAATGGGCTGTACACATTTGCCTTGAGCCAATTTCAGCCAGGCTTCTGGGTACAGTGATGGTGTTCTCCCAACTGCCTCCAGAAGCAGACAGTCGGGCCTCCTTTCAGGAGCGCTGGAAGGGCCGACTGGAGAATGTATTGCTGTCGCCCTGGTTTTGCAAACCCCCTCTACCGTGTGGATTGCGTCTTCCATAGTTACTCCCCCCTCTACCCCTGGGGGAATGATCACCATGAGCATCTGACAAGGCTCCTTTTGACTTCCAGAACCACATCTTTCCTCTCTTTTGACCTTTAGGATAAAGTCTGGCAGGGGCAGAAAAACGCACTCCGAAGGCAGGTAAGAGTCTTGCCATCTTGTTGGCTCCTGGTGAGAGTCTTTTACTTTCAGCCAGAACAAGGACGAGCCATTAAAAGGGGCGTCAATAAAGGAAGATCTGAAGGGTTCAGCAAACTCGGAAAGGCGCATCCAGGAATGTCTCATAAGAGACATTCCTGTGCCTGCTGCCCTGCTCACTCCATCGGCTGCGAAGGAGATGAGGTGAAGGTTGCAAGCTGGGAATTTATCTTATTCAATAAACCCTGGGCTGTAGCACCTTGTAAGGCATCTCCTATCTCTTTAAGGAGATCCTTCTGAAGTCGGGTGAAATGTGGCTAGTAATTCAGCAACTGTAAGGTAAAGGCTGCTGAGGAGAACATACGCTTCCCATATCTGTCCATCATACGAGACTCTGGTGGATGGACAGATGCAGAAGTTTCAGCTAACTCCCTCTTTGTGGCCGCTGCCACCATCAACGCATCTACTGGAATTAATTTAATTTGGCCTCCTCGGAACGGGGTCAACTGACTCTGGAGGGTTTTGACTTACAACACCCAGGAGCAGGTGGAGGGGCAAGAGCCAGACTCCTCCAGGTATACTGACTCATCCTCAGAAAGGAAGAGGGATTTCCAGCCGCCCATCTGCTTAAGGATCTCTAGGATGTCTGAAAAGGAGACATCCTCAGAGGATGGCCCTGGAGACCCTTCTGAATCTTCTAAGTCGGTATCAAAAGTGACACACTCAGGGGAGTCTATGTGTTTTCTCTTACACAGTTTCTTCCGAGGGACCTCGCCAGGGGGGGGGGGTGTTCCAGGGAGGTGTCTGAAGAGGAGTTCCACCCATTTGCGTTTCCTGGGGCACAGACTCTACTCTGGGGCTGATGGAGGGATGATGAAGCAGTAGATGCCGGCCCTTTAGGGGGAAAGAGTGGCTGGAGCTGAAGGTGGAGCAGACAATGTGGAGAGCACACTCATCACCTCAAAGATACCGTGATCCTGGGCCAAGAGAGACTCCAGTCCTGAGGGGACCAGGAGATCTGCCTGGTGCAGTGGAGGGTGGATCTGAGGCCGATGTGGGAGCTGAACTCGTGTGCCGAAGCACCGAGTGGGAGAGGCGGTACCGACAAGGGTCAGACTCTACCCCCCCCCCCCCCACCGAGCCGACCAGGGAGGGTCTGCTCCCAGATCCCTCAATAGAAGACAGCATCGACGAGATCAGAGCAGACCTCAGAGCAGAGATATTGCTGATGATTACTGGCTCCGCCGGTTCCAGCGCAACAACTTCCTGGCACTCTGGCTCTGAACTCGGAGGAGGAACAGATAGCACTGGAGATACAGTGGTCCATGATCAGATAGGGTGGGGTCGAAAGAATTTGTGCCAGGGCCTGCATCTGCAACCTCTTCATCATCCGCTCCACGTCATCGTCCAATAAACATCTGGAGGATCGTAAGGAATGGGTCAATGACCTGTGACCACCTGCCACAGACTGTAATAAAGGAGATTGTGGCACCGTTCCGTTCCAATGACAGTGACAAGACTCCTTTTCTGGTTCCACGATAGTTCTGAGGACTCAGATGGAACAGAGGGAGGGCCAAGTTTGTTGGAACACATAACATTCGGCTCTGAAGATACTATTTCCTTGTGACTGCTTGATGGCTCAGACACCGGAGCCGACAAAGCTGACTCGTCTTGTCCAATTTAGAGACCTGACTACCTTCTTCAAAAAGGGCCTTTCAACAAACCCCTCAAAATGAGTTTCTCTCCTGCAAGACCCTTGCACTAAAATCCATGACAAATGGAGCAAGAATTCTGCAGGTGGACTGCTCCTAGGCAATACACACAACTTGTGCGTCCGTCCGTTAGAGACATTTTCTGGGGTGCATGCATCGCACTTTTTAAACCCAGATTGTCTCGACTCCTTAACAGATTCTTTTATCCATCTTCGAAAACCAACTACTAGCAACAACATTAACAGTAAGTACAATAGAATGGAAGCAATTTTTTTTTTTTTTTTTTTTTTTTTTTTTAGGAAAGGAAAGGGGTGGGAAGACGAGAAGTCTTCAAGTTAAACGACAGTCTCCTCCAATGCAAAGAGACACCTCTAACTTAAAACGGTGACTCCTTAAGAAAAGGGGAAGAAGCCCCAAAATAAAAAAAATAGGCTAAAGACAGACAGAATCCTCTAAAATGGATTCTTTAAGAGGGATAGGAGAAAAACAAGGAGCCCTAAAGAGAACAGCCAAGGACACTCCTCCAAAATGGATTCTTTAAGAGGGATAGGAGAAAAACAAGGAGCCCTAAAGAGAACAGCCAAGGACACACAAACACACAAACACACACACACACACACACACACACACACACACACACAAACACACACACACACACACACACACAAACACACACACACAAACACACACACACAAACACACACACACAAACACACACACACACACAAACACACAACAACACACACACACAAACACACACACACACAACTCACACACACACCACACACACACACACACTAACACACACACACAAACACACACTCACAAACACACACACACAAAAACACACACACACACACAAACACACACACACACACACAAACACACACACACAAACACACACACAAACACACACACACACACACACACAAACACACACACAAACACACACACAAACACACACACACACACACACACACACACACACACACACACACACACAAACACACACACAAACACACACACACAAACACACACACACAAACACACACACAAACACACACACAAACACTACTTCGTCAGGGAAGGTATTAGTAGACAAAGTTTTTTGTGAAAAATATAGAAAAAGATGTACAATAAAGGTAGCTACTAGCCTGAGCCAACAAAGACAATCCCGATGCTTCAAGCGGCAAACGAGATCTGTGGAACAGCCGCTAGGCATCCTAGGATAGGTTGTAGCCTCGAACCAGTAGAAGTTCGAGCTTTGATATGCGGCCGAGTCGGAGTTGAGGATCGGCTCCGAACCCAGCAAGCAAGAATGAAAGAGAGATAGGACAACATATCATTTAAAGTTTTGGAATGGCCTAGCCAGAGCCTAGACCCAAATCCAATAGAAAGAAAATCTGCGGGGTGACCTGAAGAGAGCTGTGCAGAAGAGATGCCCTCGCAATCTGACAGATTTGGAGCACTTTTGCAAGGAAGAGTGGGCAAATATTGCCAAGTCAAGATGTACCATGCTGACAGACTCCTACCAAAGAAGACCGAATGCTGTAATTATATCAAAAGGTGCTTTAACAAAGTATTAGTTTAAGGATGTGCACACTTACGCAACCAGCTTATTGTAGGTTTGTTATTTTTTTATATATTTTTCCTTTAACAGATTTGTTTTTCAATTGAATTGTAAAGGTCACATTAAAGGTGGGAAAAGTTTTGAAATTATTTATTGTGGTCTCATTTTTTTAATATCAAAAAACCTGGCATTTTAACAGGGATGTGTACACTTTTTAAATCCGCTGTAAAACATCTCATACACATGGGGCTAAATGATTCATTGTATGTCATTTCTTAAATTACAACAGCTTTTTAGTGGTTAACATACATTAAAATGTTTCTTGTTCTTTTAGTTGTTCATAAGGGTTTGAGGAATTGATATACAAAGTAGAGGTGGTTTGAATTCACTTGTGGATGTTTGTGTGTGAACTCTAGCTGATAGATCGTTCATTTGCAAACCCTTGTCATGAGGACCAGCTTGAAGCAACTTAATAAGAATCATGAGCACTTTTGTGATGTTGTGGGAGTTCAGAAAATTCTAACAGTCCAGATTACTCCTTCCTGTCAAAGTAAATCATAATATTTTGACTCATGCTAAAATGTCAAAAGAATACAGGTTACATAAGCAAAAAATGGTGAATTTCATTCTAAACCATGGTCAGTTAAACAGTTCTGAATGCTTGTAATATACCAAAATGATAGGTTATATACTAGCCTGCTAGCCTATAGAATCACACTTCAGATTAAAAAAAAAATAAAGATTGTAGGCTTGTGTTTCTGTTATTGTATCTTTTTAATTCTCTCTAAGAAAAACAAAAGCTACGTCTTACCATAACGTTCCATCAGAGAGTTGTCCATCTTCATTTGCCATCAACATGTGGGTTCGGTTCCAATCTTTTGGAACTGACTCTGCCCCTTCTACAGCTCATGGATTGCAAAAAAAAAAAAAAAAAAACTCAAGCACATCCTTTAATCGTAATGCTAAGGGTAGACAGAATTTGCTGATAAATGAAGATCAACAACTCAGATGGAACATTATGGTAAGACATAGCTTCATCTGAAGTTGTCAATTTTCATTTTGTCGTCATCAACATGTAGGACAGAGTCCCCAGCTACTTATAATCCTGGGTGGTCTCAACATTCCTGAGCACTACTGAACCAAACTATGCTCTTCTCCTAGAACCAGATCCAACTTGTAATGAGAAACAAAAATGTATGGGGTGACACACAAGTTGCAACTGCACGTACGTCATTTATGGATGTTCTCGACTGTAAGACAGCAGAAATGGCTACCACTCTCATTTGTCCTTTTGGGGGGGGGGGGTATTGACAAAAATACCCATCTTCATATAAACAAAGGAAATGCAGTCCGTAATCCATTTAGCTAGAGTTACTTTGCTCGCAGACTGATCTAATTTACTGTATGAAAAGGAAATAAACAGCTGATCAGATTTTCTGATACCCTTGGTCCTGTCAACGTAGAATCTTAGTTGTCTGTGAACATCTAAACAGGTGTAATGAATACACACCCTTGTTAGAGTAATTCGGAAAAATATACTGGAAGGCTGATGCATTAAGGGTGGTTTCCAAAACTACTTTAGATAAAAAGGATGGGCTTGTTCTGAAAAACTCTATCCTTACAAGAATCAAATACGGTGGCCTATACTAAAGTGCTTGAATTTCCGAAATCCATCTAGCTGAAATGATGGCTACCAATAAGAGAGTTTTCCAGGATAAGAACGTACAATCACACCTACAGGATGGGTCAAAGGGGGATTGCGTCAGAGCTTGCAGCATCAGAGTAAGGTCCCAATGAGGCGTAGGATCCATGTAAGGGTTTTAAGGAGGAGAACACCTTTCAAAAAGGTGTTACAAAGTCTGTGTAAGGCCACAGATGATCCATGGAAACCATTGTGTAAATTAGAAATTACTGCTAGTTGGACTAACAATAAGTGGAAATGCCTTCACTGAAGATGGAGGCCAGAAAATGAAGAATTGCATGTACTGGTGCTGATAAAGGATCAAAATGATATACAGAGGCTCAATGAGCAAATCTTTTCCATTTACTTGTGTAAAGTTTCTGTAGATGGTTTGTGAGATGACAAAAGGATGTGCTAGACAGGAGAAGACACCACATCATGCCTGGTCACTAATGTGAATTGGAGAAACCAAGCTGTCAGGGTGACTGATGCCTGTCAGTTGTGACAAGAGGTCCGGAGTTGGATCAAGAATCCAAGGTTGTTGTATCAGATGAGGCCAAAGAATAGGGAACCAAATTTGCAGAGATCAAAAGGGAGCAATGAGGATGACTTTGCTCTTCAACTTGACCTCTTTCTATAGGAATTTGGGAATAGGAGGGGTCGGTGGAAAGGCATAAAGGAAGAGTGCCCCTCAGTATTTCCCCTTCTGGTGGGGGGGGATAAGGGCAAAGTAGCTGCTGCATTTGTTCAGAGGACAGTCAAAAAGGTCACAAGGCTGGTCCCATGTGTGGAATATCCTTCCAGAAACTTTTGGATTGAGGGACCACACTCATGAGGTAGAAGAATGCACCTGCTCAATTTGTCTGCCATCACATTGGACTTTATTTTATTTAACATTTATTAACTGGGAAAGTCTGACTTTAACGAGACAATTTTCAGAGAAGGCCCGGGGAGAAGTGTTCCAGACACCTGTCTTTGTAACATGGGAGGAAAACAGACCACCCGGAAGAAACCCACACAAATGCAGGGAGGACATGCAGACTCCACACAAGAAGGCACCCCAGCTGAGAATCAAACCAGAGAATCTCGCTACCGCTGCACCACTGCGCCATCCCCAGGACAGGTGTTGCAATCAGAAAGCGGTTGGATGAGAATGGCCACTGCCATATTCTGACAGCTTCTTGGCATAAGGGGCAAGATCTGGTTCCCCCTCGTTTGTTGGTACCAGACCACTGACGTGTTTGTCTGAATCGCTACTGTCCATAGATGCAAACAGTCCTGGAATACTTGCAACACTAAAAAGCACTGCTAATCTCTAGAACATTTATATGCAGCTTGGCTTCCATTGGAGACAAAGTGCCTTGGACTGTCTTTTCCTGGCAATGCCCCCCCCCCCCCCCCAAAAAAAAGCTGGGAAGGATCCATGGTCATTGCAGCCTTGAGTTGAGGGAAAATGAATAGAAGGCCTTGTAAGACTGGTTTCGAATGAACCCACCATAGGAGATCTCTCTTGCATGTGTCGGTGATCAAGATTGGCATTGACAAGGGATGCTGAAGGATGGACCATTGCAAGAGTCTCATGTGTAACCTGGCTAGGGGAACAAGGGTTATGGCAGCCGCCATTAATCCTAATGTCTGAAGTACTAGCAAAGGCAAAATTTTGTTCTTTGGTAATAGCGTCTAGACTTGAGTCTGGATAGTTTCCAATTGGGATGCAGGAAGTGAGGCAATGGAGGTTGTTGTGTCCAAAGTTCCTATAAATGTTAGATTTTGTCTTGGTTCCAACGAGGTTTTTTCAAAATGGATTTTGATGCCTAAATGGTCACATAATTGTAAGACCTCTTGATTTGCTGTTAACAGTAGCTGCCTAGTAGTAGCAGAAATGAACCAGCTGTCTACACACAAAAACACCCAGAATCCTTGCAGTCTTAAGTAAGCTCCTGCTACTGCCATGCATTTGGTGAACACCCTGTGGGCTGTGGTGAGACCAAAGGCTAGAACTCTGAATTGGTAATGACAGGCTCCCAGCCTTAAATTAAAGGAAAGGAATCTTCTGGAGCACCTACCAATCATTGTGGCAATATGCATCCTGCAGATCTACAGAGTACATACAATCATCCTTTCCTAAAGAAAAGAATGGATTGAACGTGACCATCTGGAATTTGGTTTTTTGAACAGATTTGTTCAGTCAGTAGTGACATTTGTTTGAATTTTACTGACTGTTGTTCATCTGATATGGTCCAGTCCATGAATTTTACACATTTTTCGACTTTCTTAATAAGAGTACTAGCTTTCTGAAATTCACAATTAGTAGCACTGGAGACAGCTTTATTTAGATGCGAGCCTGTTTTTTGAAGACTGTGGTCTACTTGAAAGTTGCATCTACATGAAAGACACCTTTGTTAATAATTACTTGTATCAAACTAGCTTGCATCCACACCACATAAAAGGTGTTAACTATTCATACAACTCAGCAAGCTCACTAGTTTGGGTTCTCCGTTTTTTCTGGACATGTGTGATTTGAAGGAGATGTTTATTTCCAGAAGGTATAACACTGCCACAACTGATTCCATTATTGGTGAAGTAATGGAATTGAGGAAAACTAAAGCCTACAGTTAGAGGAATAATCAATAGGCTTGATAAGCTGTCAGATGAGCATCAAAGTAGCACCAGACAAGTGATCCAGTACACTAAGGCTTTTCCCCTGCCAATTACCACTGATTTGGCAGTTATAAAAGGTTATCCAGGATAACTGGAAATTTTAGGAAGCCCTAATTTAGTTAGCATTTTGGGTAAACAACAACCTTGTTTTACCTATAAAATGTCAACTAAACATTTCCTACAAAAACGAAATTTAGTGATTTTGGCAAGATTAATATACTGGGCACATTCAAGTGCAACACTTGTAAATTTTGCAGAAAAAAAAAAAACACCAACAGATCATTATATCCAGAGGAAGAGACCGTTATAACACACCAGGAATTGTTTAGCCAGTTGCGAGACATTCTATTTGGTCGGGTGGGACTTCTTGGATGACTTTTCTAGCAGCTTTTGAATTTGAATGGCTGCATGTTCCCTCTGACTGGGTGGAACGTTGGGGAATTTCTTTTAGATCTGGTTTCTTGTAGCAATTATTGTAGCACACAAGTGCGAACAACACTAAACGTCCTAGAAGGAAACCGCTCCAGTACTTAATGACCATCCCTCCTGGCAATTCTAAAGGTCAGTTCCCTGTGCTTTCTCCTATTAACCTGGTGAACTTGGGCATTCTGAGGCAGTGTAGCAACTGCCTCAGGTACACAGATAACAGTCTCCTCTTACCTCCAAACACTCAGACTTGTGAAAGATGCACTTCTACATCCAAACTGGAAGACATGCACTCTCCAGCCAAGAACAGAATAGCTGGTCAACAGGAGAAGGTCAACACCTACACCACACCACATGGAACCCACAGCCCTCCAGAATACCCACCAATGCAGCTCTCACATAAAAACACAATATCATACACCCACCTTCACAGAGGCTCTCAATAGAAATCTACCCAAACAGCAGAGACCTCCAAATCAGAAACGCACTCTACCACCACAACACAGCCCAATCACAAGACATACTTCTCACCTACACAGTGTGCCCCTCAACCTAGGCCCATAAGGCAAAATAGCTTGCCCAAAACACTAATCATAGGTGACTAAATAGTGAAGCACGCCGATGCCCTAATTATTCAGCCTAGTGAGTGGAAGTAACAGTCAGCTGTCTGTCGGGTGCCAGGATCTGACAACACATGCACTCAGGTCACTCCACAAGCACAAGTATGACTCTGTCATTGTCCATGTTGGTGTGAATGACCTGAGATGTACCTCCCTGGACTACATGAAGAGAGACATGGAGGAGCTCTCAGATTATGTGTCCCAGGCAAGTATGACCCTAGCCCTGAGCAGCATCCTACTGTCGCCCAGAATGACACCGCAGTATAAGTAGAAAATGATTGACTTCAACAATTGGCTACATTTCTGGCGTCATTCTAAGGGGATCCAGTATCTGTCTGCTGGGGATGACATCTTTGACAGACCTCGATGCTTTGCCAGAGATGGCCTGCATCTGTCACCCCCAAGGTTTCCGGATACCAGCTAAGGCTCTTGCCACCCATATAGTGCCTTTTTTAGGCAGTGTTCCAAAGACCAAATTACCACCATAACAGCTATAAATAAATGCAATCTGAGGGTCATGCTGCTCAATGCTAGAAGTCTAAATATCTCCAGATGCACTCGCTCAAAGCACTCCTCAAACTGGAGAGCATCGACATTTGTGCTGTAACAGAGACCTGGTTTAATGCAACAGAAAGCACCCCTGCACTACAAGGCTATAACTCATCCCATACCTTTTGGCCCCAGAAAATGGACAAGCTCCAAAGGCAGTGGTGTCTCCATATTCATAAATATGCACACCTCCAGACTAGTAGCCCAGCATAATGCATCGGAGATGCTTCAGGTACAACAGTGGGTAAGAAGGAGATTCAGGTCGTAGCCTGCTATAGGTCCCAAACCATGTCCCAAGACTCGCACTCCACATTCCTAAGCACCCTGGAAACTATTAGGGTCCAACCCAACACTCATACTAGGCGACTTCAACTACCCCTCCATCAACTGGGAAAACTACTCATGCACCAATACACTTGCCCAACGCTTCCTGGAATTCATTAATTCCAATGCGCTAGACCAGTTCATTCTTACCCCCACTAGAGGAAGCAACATCCTTGACCGGGTTATTACTAACTTGGGCAGCCATTGCTCAACACCAACAGTCAATTCCTCCCTGGTTAGATCCAACCACAAACTAATTACCATGGAAATCCACACACCACAAGCAAAGGTAACCATCATGAAAAACTTCTCCAAAGCGGACTTTGTGCTCCTAAAAAATAGAGGTGGCTAACTTCACAGCACCCATGCAAATTGAAAATAGGTGCATGATCGCCAAATCATGCACCAAATTAACTGTAAGAACATGTACATAAATGCATGGAACTAGCCATACCAAACAGAAACAAGACACTTTCCTTCAAAAAAAGGAAGCCAATCTGGTGGTCCCCTGCCATTAAACTCTACAACAGTAGAAACTGTTGCAGAAAAAAATTGAAGTCCCAAGACTGGAAAAACTCCCTTATTAGCCTCAACAAAAAGTTGAGATCCCTCATCAAAACCTTTAAAGCTAGTTATGAAGGCAGAATTGCGGCAGACACTAAAAACAACCACAAAGCCTTCTACAGTTACATCAAGAATCTTCACAGCAATACCCAGATTTGCTCCGAGTTACTGCACAATGGTACCTCCTATACAGAGCCAACAGATATTGCCAACATACTGGCAGACAGATTCCGTGCCAACTTTACCCCCCCCCCCCCAAAGGACCAATCACAATACCGAAGAATGCCAGGCACCCAGCATTACTGCAGCACAGATTAAAGCTGCATTGTCCAAGGCCAAGAATACAGCTTCCATGGGACCCGACAATATCCCTGGCTGTGTTCTACATGAACTACTAAGTGAAATGGCAAAACACCTGTGTCAATCACAGCCTTAACTCAGGTTTTGTCTCTACAGACTGGCGCACTGCTACAGTCTTCCCTCTCCATAAAAGGGGGAGTGACTACAGACCCTGGGAATTATCGCCCCATTAGTCCGATATGCAAGGCTATAGAGCACATCATTACGGACCTAATTAACAAGGATATAAGGAATCTCCAAACTCTGGATCCCATGCAATTTGGTTTTGTGACGGCTAGATCATGCCTGCTCAACCTGGTTGACTTCTTTGACTCAGTCACCAGAGCTGTGGATGAGGGCAAGGCAGTTCATACAGCCTACCTCAATCTGGCCAAGGCCTTTGACACCATTCCCCACTCGGAATTATTGACAGACTCACCAAACTAGGCATCAACCCCTGTAGCACTAGGTGGGTTGCAAATTGGCTCACAGATAGAACCCACAGTGTGAAAGTAGCAGACTCCAAGTCAGACTGCTGACCAGTCACGACTGGAGTCCCACAGGGATCGGTCCTGGGTCTTCTCCTGTTTGGCATCTACTTCTCAAAAGTCCAGGCCAACATGGATGGACTCTGGCTGACCAAGTTCAAGGATGATTGCAAGCTGGCAGCCATTATTAACTCCCCAAGTGATGTAGACATCCTACAGAAAGGCCTCATGGAGACCAATGACTGGTGTCAAAACCATGGCTTTAAGCTTAATGCCAAAAAATGAGTCATTCCTTTTGGGAAAAACTCAGTTCCAACTAATTCCCACATTGATGGTAGCCCACTGAACACTTAAAGAGTTAAGAGATCTGGGGACACAGGTTGACAGCAACCTCTCCTTCAACCACCACATTGCCACTGTGGTGAAAAAGTCTATGTGGCACATCTCATTACCAAAGGTTTTGCATCCAGGAAGAAAGAGGTTCTTCTCTTTCTACTCTTCCCTCAGACAAATCAGAGTATACTCTGCCCTCAGACAAAATCAGAGTATAATGCCCCGTTTGGCATGTACCTCACTAAACACCTGCAAGAGCTGGGAGGGCCACAAAAGTACCTCATGAAGAGGATCCTAGACCTTCAACACATGCGCTACATGGACAGACTCAAACTCTAGCTTTTCTCTGTCTCAGTCTATTAAGAGGCAATCTCTGCTTGACTTAAAAAGCCATGTCTGACTCAGCCCTGTTAGAAATGTTAAACCTAAAGAAATCCCAATTCCTCTGCACCACACACTCCAGGGACCTCAACCTCATTACCACAATCAACAGAACATGCTGCAGGGACAGGTTCATAACCCACAGACTGCCCATGCATGTCAAGCAGAGCACCTCACTGGCACTTTAAGAGAAATCTTGAGTGGATGGGAAATAGAAAGTTCATCCTGGGGATCATTCCAGCGGCTCTACTTGACAGAGGCACTGGGAAATAATAGCAGCATGATGCCAGGGCACTTCTATGGGCTAGGCTTGTAAAGGCTCCAGGGCTGTTGGCCTAGTACACACCTATGAACCTATGAATGGGGAGAAGGAAGTGGAAAAAACTCTGGAAAGGATTCTCCGCACCCAAGTATTGGAGGTGATTTTTTGTCGGACTTTTGGATGCAGGGATAAGGGACTCCAGACTGCTTCCAGAGGTGGACAATCAAGCCTCCTTTCAGGATAGCTGGAAGGGTTTCCCGAAGAAAGAATCCAGGAAATATTGATTCTCTGAGCCACCTGTACCACCCGGGCAGAATCTTCCACTATTGTTTCCCCCCCCATGCCCCTGGAGGAATCGCCACACGTACTCTGAGAAGACCCTTGGAATTTTCTGAACCAAATTTTTCCTGTTTCTCGTTGGTTCCTAGAGAAGAACCTCTGAGGAGTGGATATACGTACACCTGCAGCGGAAAGGGTTTTCCCCGTCCTTCTCATATCTGAAGAAAGTTTCTAAACAGTTGGACCAAAAAGGGATGAGCCGTCAAAGGGTGTACTGATAAACGAAGACTTGAAGGGCTCTGCAAAAATCACAAGCACATCCAGGCATGGTTCCTTATGGAAATACCTGAACCCGCTGCTCTAGTAGTTCCTTCAGCTACATGTGAAATGAGCCTCATGGAAAAATTAGAAATGGAAGTCAAGGTTGCCAACTGAGGGGTGACATTCACGTACCCCCTTAGAAACAGCTCCTGAGAGACTGACTGCTCCTTAATCAGATCTCTCTGCACTCTAGTAGTGTGCCAAGTAGTTCAAAGA
>NC_056737.1:1063509912-1063584912 GCF_019279795.1 Protopterus annectens
AGTTCTGAGGGATACCCCATCAGCATGGAAGATGACAACGGGCTCTACAGCCATGAGTGCTTGTAGCTCGGAGACTCTTCTGGCTGAAGTGATGGCCAGAAGAAAACTTCCAGGAGAGAAAATTTAACCCTGCTGAAGATGCTGGTTCAAAGGGGGGCAGGGTGAGCTTTCCCAACACAAAGTTTAGGTCCCAGGCTGGGGTAGGTGCTCTTCTGGGTGGCCTCAAGTTGCTAGCCCCTCTTAGGAACAGTTTGATCAGAGGGTGTGAGAAAAAGAGGGTACTCAGTGTGGAAATGAGCAGACAGCAGAGGCATGAATTTTAATAGAGGAAAAGGAGAGACCACTGTGTATCAGGTCAGCTAGGTAATCCACGATGAGAGGTAGGGAGGGCTGTGCTGTATTGGCTGCCTTAGCCTGAGTCCAGGTGCAGAACCTTTTCCATTTGTCAGCTTAAGACCTTCTAGTGCTAGGGCGTCTAGCCTCACGTACAATATCTTGGAACCCGTTTACCGAGGTTGGCAGACTGATTAGAGGCCAGGGAATGAGCCAGGCTGCCAAATTAAGGGTCTACAATTGGGGATGCATGAATTCGCCTTCCCTCTGGGTCAGAAGGGTTGGGGTCTGGGGGAGATGCCATGGTGGCAGAGGGGACAGGCTGCACAGCAGTGGCTACTAGTGTTGGCAAGGCCAGTCTAGAGCAAATCAGAATTTTCCTTGGTTTTTCCTTCCTTACTTTGAGCAGCACCCTGGTGATGAGAAGTAGTGGGGGAAATGCATAGACAGAGACTGACCCAAGGGGAGGAAAGGGCATCCACTTTCCAAGCCATGCAGGGATGCTCCCTGGTGCAGAACTTGCTGAGCTGATGGTTGTTGCGGGAGGCAAAGAGGTAGACCTTCGGGGTGCCACATTTCGGAGTTATTTGGGTGAAGGTTCTTTGGTCTAGCTGCCACTCGTGTGGGTCCAGAAGATTTCTGCTCAAGTGGTCTGCCAGAGTTTGAGAGAGTAGGAGCGAGTCCCTCCCTGCTTCTCGATATACCACATCACAGTGGTACTGTCTGTTTTGATCAGGAGAGCCCTTGGGGAGAGAATGGGCCTGAAAGCTGTCAATGCATGCTGGACAGCTAACATCTCTTTTTGGCTGACATGTAGATGGATTTGTTGCGGGCTCCATTGGCCCTGTATGCACCTGCCGTCCAGGTGTGCACCCCAGGCACAGTCTGATGCATCTGTGGTGAGGGTCTAGATGGCAGGGGTGGAGAGAAAGGTAGTCCCTTGTTGTGGGAGCATGCTGCTTCCCAACAAAGAAAGTCTTTCTTTAGGCAAGGTATCACTGGTATAAAAGTGTTTCCAGGTCTTAAGAGTGTTGACACCAAAAGGGCTGTTTAGGTACCATTGTCGTTCTCCCATATGCAGTCTGGTACATGGAATGAGCAGAATGCAAGATGCCATGAATCTCAGAGCTTACAGAGTTTTCCTTGCAGTTAACTGGGGTCTGGTGGCTAGTTGACAGAAGTAGGCTGTCGGGTAAGTTTGCATTTTTGGTGTAAGGAAAACCATCTGGGATGCTGTGTCCAGGCTTGCTCTCAGGAATATAATCTTTTGGGTGGGTACTAGTTTGGATTTCTTTTAGTTGATAGTGCACCCTAGGGAGATCAGTAGGGACTGCTTGAGCAGCTTTTCCTGACTGCCTGAATTAGGCAGTCTAAATATGGGTAAATCTGGATATTCGTTTGTTTGCAAAAGGCAATGGTAAAGCCAAACATTTTATGAAAACTCTGGAAGCAGTAGATAAGCCAAAGGGAAGCACAGAAAACAAAGTGCAGAGATCCTGCCCTGAAACACACATTTCATGCACGATTCCCTGATAGTAATGTGGGGGTTGGCCTCTTTTAGGTCTAGGGTGGCTAGCCAAGCATTCTTGGACAGCACAGGTAGGAGTTGCTGGAGGGTGAGCATTCTGAATTTTGGCATCATCAGGAAGGTATTGAGAATTGAAAGATCAAGGATGGGACGCCAGGTGCCCTACTTATTGGGTACCAGGAAAAGTCTGGAGTAGAAACCTTGGCTTATCTGTTCCGCAGGAACGTGCTGTATTGCCCTCATGGAGAGCAGGGAAAGGACTTGCTTTTTCATCTCTGCCCACTGGTTTGGTGGTAGATCTGGGAACCCTTTTGGGGTTGGAAGAGTGTGTCAAGAAAAGTTGTATCCCTGGGACACTATGTTGAGGACCCACTGGTCGTTAGTAATGGTGGACCAGGTGCTTGCATGGAAGGAGAGTTTTCCTCCTAAGGGCAAGTGCAGGAGGGCAGAGGGAGGGAGTGGGGGAGGAGTCATTGTGAATTCTTACCATGAGGGGGGGGCTTAGAACTCCTTGATTTTGAAGTGGAGGAACTCCACTACTTTGATCTCTGCATTCTTTGTGTCTGAGGTCTGGGCTGAACTGACCTGGTGGGGGCAGGAAAGGACCAGTGCTTGGAGGGGTAATGCCTGCTGAACCTGGGTGGCTGGACCTGTAGGAAAATCCTTAACTGTCTGCACAGGTTTAGCTTTTTCTTCAATCTTTAAAACCTCCTTTGCCTTGGTACCAAATAATTTGTCTTTGTGCAAGGGTGAATCCAATAATTTAGATTTGACATGGTCTAGCAAGGGCTGTTCCTTAAGCCAAGCATGCCTTCTAAGGACAGAACCAGTGACTGCTGCCCTGCAAGAAGCGTCTAGGGCATCAAAAGCTCAGTGTAAGGTGTGCTTAGCTGCTTGACTTGCAGAATGCATTAACTCTTGTAACTCGATTCTGCACATGCAAGAAAGGAAGACACTTTGATGAGTTCCAAGGAATGTTGCTGAAAATTTAGCATATGGAACTAACAATTTAGTGCTCGGATAGCAAGAGTAGCAGAGGTGTATACTTTTTTACCCCATCTGTCTAGTGCTTGGGAATCCCTAACCGAGGGGTGGGATTCTTAGCAGAGGTTGCTTTAGGCCCTTGAGAAATTACCTCAGGGTCAGCAGAAGGATTTTTGAAAAGAAAATGTGCGAGTCGGGGACTCTGTCGGTCAGGTTTTCTGGGAGCAGGAGGGAGGGTGTCAGGAGTCAAACTGGATTCTATAAAAATATCGTCCACATCATCCAGGACTAGGGGAATGGCCAGGGGTCTGTGCTGTGGAAGATCTAAGAATTCTCTGCGTCTCTTTTTAGACTGTGGGTAGTCCTGACATTCGCATTGGAAATGCAACCTTAAGGTATGAAGGGTTTCTCCAAAGGAAAAGTCTTCGGGTGGAGAGGCTGAAGGAATGGATTTCTCTGCATCAGAATCCTCATAAGCAGAGATGGGTTGCATGTCTTCATATACAGATGCATCAGTGTCAGACTCCTGTTCAGATAAACTACTGGGGACAGATCTCTTTCTTTTGTAAGGGGTAGCTTGGCTTCCCCTAATCAGTGTGATAAGGTCTTCCGCCATTTTAAGCATTTGTGACCGAGGCAAGGGAGCAGGTGCCAGAGATTCGGCCGTTGGTTTCTTTGGTGTGGTTCGTACTCTGGGCCTTAGAAAGTCAGTAGTTTTCAAAAGAACGGTTGATGTGAAAGAAGCCCGTTAGTGTCGAGAATCAGTAGTGCAAAGTACTTCCTCAGAAGATGGTGCCTGCTCAGTGGCTCCAGACACATCAAAGGTAGAGACAACTGCAGGATCCTTAGTAGAAGAGTTTTGTGGCATACTGGACTCCAAAAGGGTCTGGGTAGCAGCCTGCAAATCCACAGAAGCAGGCATCAGGGGCTGCAAAAGCACCTCACTGAGGACCGAACTGCCAACTAGCTTAACAGAAGTGTCATCGGTAGGTTTGGACCTGTGCAGTCAGTCTCTGTCCTTACGTTTTTTTTCTGAAGCTCTGCTGTCAGATGGCTTACCGAAGCCATATCAGAATTAGAGGACTGTAAGCGAAAATATCTAGCTACAATAACGGCCTGACAATGTATAGTTCTGACGTTAAAGCACAAAAGCGACAGCGAGGGACATCATGGTCTGGGCCTAAGCAAGTGATGAAGTAAGAATGAAAGTCTCAGCGTGGTATTTGCTTTCCACAGGGAGCCAATTGCTTCTTCTGACATCTGTTAGAGCAAGAAAAAAGGATCCAACGGGGTACTTGGCTTTAGAAGACTTCAGCTTCAATTCAGAAGACTAACTCAGGTAGCGGCCAACCGGCACTCATGCGAACTGCTTCTGCTTTGGGCTCCTCAGCAAGAAAGAATGATGTAATGGCGCTGGCTGCCTTATACTACTGACGACCTGACATCAGCCCTGAAGCGACAGCAACCGAAGCAGAAATACTAAGAGTCTAGTATTCGGGCCGGCCGAGGGCTAACATTGGCAGGGATAAACCCAAATGTGATGACTGCAACAGTGAAACACGAAAAACATCTGAATACATAAGAAATTATCATACACACAAAAGTAGAACAGATATAAAAGGTATTCTTGAGGGCTTTAAAATATTTTAAGAAAATATAAATGGTAATTATGACACAGTTGAAACTTTTCTATGGGAAATATAAATAAACAAGTGAACAAATAAAAACTGATAGACCATTCACTTTAACAGAAATAAAAAGGTCAAATAAAGTTATCTGCCGGGCTTGGGTGTTTTATACCAGAAGTACATAAAAATACTACTGGATGGTTTATCATAATCTTGAAGTGGATTTCGTCTAATCAACTTCGAACGAAGTCCGGAGGTCGAACAGTGACGATGTCGAACTCCAATCGACAGAGTCTGCTTCAAGATTATGATAGTAAACCCTACTGGATGATACAGTTAAAGAAATAAAGTCTATACAGAAATAAAAATTGCTGAAGCCCCCATTATGGAAATATTCCATTATCACTTTTTTTTTTAAAAAAGTAAGGATCCTACAAAAAAGTGATCGTACAGACCTATTTCACTTTTAAATGTAGGCTATAAGATGTCCATTTTAGCCAACAGAATTAATCTTATACTTTAAGAATGATCAAACTGGGTTTACTTTAACTAGACAAGTACAGGATTAATGTAAGAATATATACATTAATAGACTATGAAGATAAAACAAAAAAAACTATCAATCTCTTTTGACTTCAATTATTCATACCCGCTTCTCACCTGAGCTAAATGCAGTAAATTTCAAATCTTGCGCTTATGTTAAAATAGTTTTTTTTCCTCCCTCCAATTTCTTTAAAATTACAAAAAAGGCACAAAACAAGGATGTCCATTATCACCTTACATTTTGCATTAGCTATAGAATCCTTTCTTAATAGTATTAAATCCAATAAGAACATTAATGGTATCAAAATAAAATATTCTGAACTAGGATTCAACTATTTGCTGATATTTTACTAACAGGAAATCTAGAAAATTCATTTCAATATGACTCACAGAACTAAAAATTTAATCATAACAAAAACAAGTAGAGCAAATAAAAAACTTTCATACAAAAATTATTCTAACCTCAATTGGAATAGCAATCAAATGAAATACCTTGGTATAAGCATAGTAAAGAAATGATGCAAACTTTTAACAGGTTGTTGATAAAAGTTTAGTCACAAATTGGAACATTTATACTATGGCAAAATTATTAATGCTTAAGATGGTACTATGTCCACCAAAAAAATTGAAGATAAATAATATTCTACTTAAATTTGTTTTTGGCATCCTAATACTGTCTTACCATAACGTTCCTTCTGTGTTGTAGAGCATTTATTCTTGACTAATGGGTACGATTCCAATCCTTGGAACTGATTCTGGCCGTTACACATTTCACGCCAACCACAAAATCTCAAGATGCAAGTATACCCACAATTCCCCTCTCTAAATTACCTCAGATCAAGTTTGCACCAAGATAAAATTTGTACAATGAAAGTCAGAAGCCTTGTCCAAGGTGCTCAAAACAATAAGAACCCAAGACAGGATATCGCTCCACCAGAAACCTGAAGGAGGGAGAAGGTGGGAGGGATGCAAGAATAGTTTATGAACAACACAGATGGAATGTTATGGTAAGACAACTTTATCCGACGTTGGCACTCCATCTATTCTTCACAAATGGGACAGAGTCCCCAGCTACCTTGTATCCTGGGAAGCCTTATGGAAGGATATTCCTGAGCATCATAGAGCCAAACTATGCTCTCCCCCTGGAGACCATATCCAATTTGTAATGCGTAATAAAAGTATGAGGCTTAGCCCAAGATGCAGCATCGCAAATGTCGGGCATCAAAGCTCTGGAATGAAAGACTGTAGAAGTCGCCACTGATCTTGTACAATGGGCCTTTGCCTTAACTGGTTTCAGAAGTGTTATATTCGACTTTTTGTATATGAACGATATACATTCTCTCAACCACCTAGACAGAGAATTACCTTGGAGGCTGGCTGATCTTCCCAAAGTTGCACTGGCGAAGGATATAAACAACTGATCACATAGTCGGCTTCTGGTGTTGGAGCTGGCACTTTGAGAACAGATGGACTGGATGCCCTAAACTGGACAGGTTGGGCTTTTAACAGTTAGTTCAACAACTGACCCTGCAGATCTCGGGTTTGGCTACACTGATTTGGGGAATTCTGGTGGTTTGCAAGTTCCTTTAGTCCCTCCTGTGCAACCACAGAATTTGAATTCAAATTCAACCAGTGTGGTGGTTCTGAACGGTTCCACACAGGACTTCAATGCTACCCCTGAAATTTTAAGACCTCTAATGAACGAGTCTCCCGTCAACCTTTCGATATGGGTCAAACAAAGCATTAATTTTATAAAAGATGTCTCCAGAAAGTACAGTGGTGTACACTTACCATAAATGTAGATGTTAAGAGTGTATTCACTGTTGCAGTCATCACACTTGGGTTATCCTGCCAGGGGTAGCCCTCAAGTCGGCCCAAACACTAGAGGCTTAGTATTTCTGTGTCGGTTGCTGTTGCTCCAGGACTAACGTCAGGTCATCAGTGGTATAAAATCAGGCAGCCGATGACATTACATCAGTTTTTCTTGCCCCAAAAGTCAGGAGCACCCAAATAGGGAGCTAGGTTATGGTGGGAGAACACCACCAGTAGAAGGTAAATACAAAAGTCCTTGTAGATAGTAGGGAAGAGAGAGTGTGCGAGAGAGACAAAGGGGATGGAGGGTGGGAAGCCACTCGAACATCTACATTTATGCCAAGTGTACACAACTGTACTATGTTCTTCGTGTTTCACTGTTGCAGTCATCACACTTGGGATGATTACCAAAGCTGAAGTAAAGGGTGGAGGCAGTCAAGAAGAGTTGGGGCTGGCTAGTACACTCTGCAAGACTGCGGTCGCAAAGCCTGCCCTGGATTTGGAAGAGATAGGCAGGTGGTAATGCTTGGTGAAGCTATGAACAAAACTCCATGTTGCAGCCTCCAGAATGTCAACGGTAGGGACCCCTCTGAGGAAAGCTGCAGAGGTGGAGGTTGCCCTTCTGGAATGTGTCCTGACCCCCTGTGAGGTTGGTTTCCCGTGGTGTTTGTAACAGAAATGGATACAGTGTGATATCCATTTGGAGATGGTTTGTTTGGATATGGCCTTGTCATCCGCCCCTGCTGCAAAGATGACTAGCAAGTGGTCAGTTTTCCTGAAAGGCTTAGTCCATCTAGGCAGAATCTGAGCTGTCTGTGCACATCTAAGGAGTGCAGGATCCTTTCCCTCTTATTTTGAGGATAGGGAAAATAGGTGGGCAAATAGATTGGTTAGGAGCCACACTGGACACCACTTTAGGCATGAAGGTTGGGTTAGTCCTGAGGGAGACCCGGTCAGCATGAAAAATTATGAAAGGTTCCACAGCCATGAGTGCTTGTAGCTCTGAAACTCTTCTAGCTGAAGTGATGGCCAGAAGCAAGGCTGTTTTCCAAGAGAGGAAGTTTAACTCTGCTGAAGCTGCAGGCTCTAAGGGGGGTAGTGTGAGCTTTTCCAGCACATAATTTAAGTCCCAATCTGGGATAGGAGCTCTTCTGTGTGGCCTTAAATTGTTATCCCCTTTTATGAACGGTTTGATAAGAGGGTGAAGAGAGAGAGGTGGCTCTGTGCTGTAATGAGCAGAGATGGCAGAGGCATGAATTTTAATGGAAGAGAAGGATAGGCCCCTGTGCAGTAGGTCTGCAAGGTAATCCAGGATGAGAGGTAGGGAGGGCTGTGTTGCATCAGCTCCCTTAGCCTGGATCCAGATGCAATGCCTTTTCCACTTGTCAGCATAGGATTTTCTAGTGCTAGGGCATCTGGCCTCACATACAACATCCAGGACTTGCTTGCTTAGGCTGGCAACTGGAGGAGAGGTCAGGGAATAAGCCAGGCTGCCAGGCTCAGGGTCTGCAATTGTGGATGCATGAATTCTCCATTCTGCTGGGTGAGGAGATTTGGGATTTGAGGTAGGTGCCAAGGAGGCAGGGGTGAGACTCCGCAGCAGTGGATATCGGATTGCTCTTGGTTTTCCTCCCTTATTTTGAGTAGTACCCTTGTGAGTAGAAGTAGAGGGAGAAATGCATAGGTTGAGAGGTTTACTGATTGGAAGGATAAGGCATCCCACTTTCCAGGCCTTGCTGTGAGGTTCCCTGGTGCAGAATTTGATGAGCCGGTGGTTGTTGTGGGTGGCAAATAGGTCCACCTTCGGGGTGCCCCATTTCTGGGTTACGAAGTTGAAGGTGCTGTGGTCTAGCTGCCACTCATGTGGGTCTAGGAGGTTTCTGCTCAAGTTGTCTGCCAGGGACCCTGGCAGAAATTTTGCTAGCAAGTGAATTTGCATGGCTGAAGCCATGTGCCAAAGGGTCATGGCTAGCCTGCAGAGGTCATAGGAGTGAGTTCTTCCCTGCCTGTTAATGTACCACATCACTGTGGTCTGTTTTGATCAGTGGAGGCCCCAGGGATAGCAGGGGTCTGAAACCTGTCACAGCGTGCTGAACAGCTAGCAATTCTTTTTGCTTGATGTGCAGATGCATTTGATTTGGGCTCCAATGGCCCTGAATGCACCTGCTGTCCAGGTGTGCACCCCAGGCATAATCTGATGAGTCTGTGGTTACGGTCTGGGCGGTGTGGGGTTGTGAAAACAGAAGACCCTTATTGTGGTTGCATGCTGCTGCCCACCAAAGAAAATCTTTTCTCAGACAAGTTATCATAGGTATGATAGTTTAAGTCCTGAGAGTGTTGACACCAAAGGCTTTTTAAGTACCACTGAAGTTTCCTCTCATGCTGTCTGGCATATGGAATGAGCAGAATGCAGGATGCCATGAAACCTAGAGCTTGCAGAACTTTCCTAGAGGATAACTGGGTTCTGGTGGCTAAGTCGAGAGAAACAGCCTGTCAGATAGGCTTGTTTTCTGGAGTAAGGAATGCCACCTGGGATGGTGTGTCCAGGCTTGCTCCCAGGAATACAATTTTTTTGAGTGGGAACTAGTTTGGATTTCTTTTCGTTTATAGTGTACCCCAGGGAGGTCAGTAGGTCCTTTACAAAGGTAAAGTGCTGTGACAGCTTTTCCTGTCTGCCTGAATCAGGCAGTCATCCAAGTAGGGGTAAATTTGAATATTCATTTGTCTGCAAAAAGCAATGGCAGGAGCCAGGCATTTTGTGAAAACTCTGGGAGCAGTGCAAGAATCCCTGATTGGGATGTGTAGATAGGCCTCTCTTAGGTCTAGGGTGGCTAACCAAGCATCCCTGGATAGCATAGGTAGAAGCTGCTGGAGGGTGAGCATTATGAATTTTGGTATCACCAGGAAGGTGCTTAGAATGGATAGATCAAGGATTGGACGCCAGGTGCCCTCTTTCTGAGTACCAGGAAGAGCCTGGAATAGAAACCTTGGCCTCTCTGGTCTGCAGGAACAGGCTGTATTGCTCTCATGGAGAGTAGGTAATGGACTTGGTTTGGGGCCTCTGCCCACTGGTTTGGAGGAAGATCTGGGCATCCTTTTGGGGTTGGCAGTGTGTGGAAATAAAATTTGCAACGCTGGGACACTACGTTGCGTACCCATTTGTTGTTGGTGATGGAAGTCTAGTTTTTTTGCATGAAATGAGAGTTTTCCTCCTAGGGACACATGCATGTGGGCTGAGGAAAGGGGTGGAGCTCTAAAGTCATTGCGAGTTCTTTCCATAAGGGGGTGGTTTAGCACTCCCTGCTTTTGATGTGGAGAACTCTATTGCTTAGATCTCTGCATTCCATGGGGCTGCTGTCTGGGGGGGGGGGGGGTCTGTTTCCCCTAGATCTTGTCGGAGCTGGTCTTGAGGGGGCTGGAAAGTAGCAGTACTTGCAGGGGCAATGCCTACTGAAATTCAGAGGCTGGACTTACAAGAAGTCTAACTGTCTGCATAGATTTAGCTTTTTCTTCCATCTTTTTTAAGACCTCTTCCACCTTGGTGCCAAACAGATTGACTTTGTGCAATGGCGTGTCCAATAGTTCTGATTTGACATGGTTTAGCAAGGTCTGTTCCTTAAGCCAAGCATGCCTTCTAAGCATTGAACCTGTGACTGCTGCCCTGCAGGATGCTTCTAGGGTGTCAAAGCCACATTGCAAAGTGTGCTTAGTAACCTGGTTTGCAGAATGCATAAACTCCTGTAATTTCTACTTTCTGCACAAGCTGGAAAAGGTAGATCATTTTTGTTTAAGGAGTTCCATTGTATGTTGCTGGTATTTCAGCATGTGGAACTGACAATTTGGTACTCTAATGGCAAGAGTTGCAGAGGTGTATACTTTTTTACCCCATCTATCTAAAGCGTGGGAATCCCTGTCCAAAGGGGTGGGATTCTTGGCTGTGGTTGCTTTTATTCTTTTAAGTTCCGAGGAGATTACGTCTGGGTCTGCAGTAGGATTTTTGAAAAGAAATTTGTGAGAGTCAGGTACTCCATACCGGTCAGGTTTCCTGGGAGCAGGTGGTAGGGTGTTGAGAGTTAAGCTAGATTCCATGAAAACATAATCCACAACATCCAGGACATGAGCGAGGAATAGCCAAGGGCCTGTGCTGTAGTAAATCTAAAAATTCCCCGACTCTCTTTTTGGACAGAGGATAATCCTGACATTCCCAATGGAAATGTTCTCTCAAGGTATGTAGGGTTTCACCAAAAGAAAAATCCTCTGGAAGAGAGGCAGAGGGAATGGATTCCTCTGCATTTGAATCCTCATAAGCAGACAAGGGCAAGTCTTCATATACTGAAACCTCAGAGTCGGACTCCTGGTCAGATAAAGCTATTGGGGACAAGTCTCTTTCTTTTAGAAGGGGTAGGCTGGTTTCCCCCAATAAGCATAAGATCTTCCATTTTAAGCATGTGATATTGAGGCAAGGAAGTGCTCTACTTTGGGTAGTCTGTTTAAGGCGTAGTTCGTACCCTGGGCCTTAGAAACTCAGTAGTTTTAGAAAGAATTGAAGATGCAAAAAGTCTGTTTGTGTCGAATATCGGTAGTGCGAAGAACTTCCTTGGAAGCTGGTGCCTCCTCAGCGGCTCCAGACCCATCCAAGGTAGAGACATCCGCAGGATTCTTAAATCAGCAGAGAGTCTCACCGCATACCGGACTCCGAACTGGTCTCAATAGCAGCCTGCAAATCCATAGAACTGGGCATCAGGGGATGCAAAAGCGCCCGAGTACCGGCAAACTGGCGACTTGCTTAACGGAAGCATAGTCAGCAATTTTGGACCTGTGCTGTCTCTAGCCTTACGGTTTGTCGGAAGATTGGTAGTCTGTTTACTGAAGCCATTTCGGAATACGGAGAGAGAGAGCAAAAGTATTTAGCTACGATAAGGGCCAGATGACGTACACTTCTGGCGTTGCAGAAAACCGACAGCGAGGGACATCGTGGCTCGGGTGACTCAGTAAGAATGGAAATCTCGTAGTGGTATTTGCTTTCCTCAGGCGAGACATTTGTTAACTTTTTCTGGCATTGGTTAGAGCAAGAAAAAAAAAAAAAAAAAAAAAAAAAAAAAAGAGGATCCCCAATGGGGTAGTTTAGAAGACTTCAATTTCGGAAGCGAAAAACTCAGGTAGCGGCCGACCGGCACTCGTGCGAACTGCTTCAGGCTCCACAGCAAGAAAGACCGATGTAATGGGGTCGGGGTCAGCTGCCTGATTTTATACTACTGACGACCGGACGTCAGTCCTGGAGCGACAGCAACCAACGCAGAAATACTAAACCTCTGGTATTCGGGCAGACTGAGGGCTTACCCCTGGCAGGATGTGTGTGATGACTAACAGTGAAACACAAAGAACATCTAACTGTTCACTACGTGAATCTATTGAATTACTTAAAACCAAGCTGTTAAAATTAGAAAAATTACAGGTGGAGAACTGTTACTTTGTGGAAACCATTACGGCACGGAGAGTACCGAAAGGTCTCAGTCCTTGGAAATTTAGATGATCGATGGTTTAATACAGGAAGCCACTGAACTGTAGAAAACTATACATGGCAACCTATTATTTGAGCAATGTAAAGACAGTTACAACATTTGTCTTTACTGATAAAACTATTGGAAATATACAATCCAGGAAAGAAAAGTAAAGTAGTTTGAACGTGATTGGAATGAGTACAGTAACTGTGCAGCCTATCCAAAACATCCGGGAACTAAGTTTTCATCCAATGAAATGCCTTCCACATTCCATCATGAGGGCGACTACGTTAACCATTCTGATCTGGCACCTTTGGAGCTAGACCCTCCCAGACGTTTGGAGAGAACCAGGAACCGGCTTTTCAACAGGGGCATTTGTGAGGAGAGATGAACTGGAATGCTGCACACCCACATCAGTTTTGGAGGAAGAACAACCGGAATGGACACTGGCAATGGCTGAGGAGGGGGACGGGGTGCCTTCTCTCTCACACAACGTGGATATTGCCAAAAATACCAAAAGGTGACTTCACTATTTATAATTACACATGTAACTGTTACGATTCAGCGACAGCTGATTTACTTTGTAGAGGCCTCCATTTTGCCCCTACCATCCACAGTAAAATTGAGGACCTCATTACAGATCTGAAGTTATTTTTGTGGAAAATGACTGTTTCCAGGTCCTGAGTATGTTGGTACCAAAGACTTTACCATTGAAGTTTCCTCATATGCAGTCTTGCATATGGAATTAGCAGTATACATGAGGCCATGAACCCTATGGCCTGCAGTATTTTTCTTGTGGATAGCTGGGTTCTGGTGGCCATTTGTTTGACGTAGGCTGTCAGATAAGACTTGTTTTTCTGAAGTGAGGAATGCCATCTTGGATGTTGTGTCCAAGCTTTCTCCCAGGAATACAATCTTTTGACTGGGTACCAGTTTTGATTTCTTTTCGTTGGTGGTGTACCCAAAGAAGTGAGAAGGTGTTTCACAAATGTCAGGTGCTGCAACAGCAATTCCTGACTGTCCACCTGAATCAGGCAGTCATCCAAGTACGGGAAAATTTGAATATTTCTCTGCCTGCAGTATGCAATGGCTGGAGCCATGCATTTTGCGAAAACTTTGGATGCAGTAGATAAGCCAAAGGGAAGTGCAGAGAACTAACAATGTATAGCTCCTGCTCTGAAACAGAGACTTCCTGCACGACTCCCTTATGGGGATGTGCAGATAGCTTCTTTTAAGTCTAGGGTGACTAACCAAGCATCCTTGGCTAGCATAGGAAGAAGCTGTTGCAGGGTAAGCATTTTGAATTTTGGTACCACTAGGAAGGTGTTAGAATTGAAAGATACCGGATTAGGTAAGAGTACTCTTTCCTGGGTACCGGGAAGAGTCTAGAGTAGAATCCTTGACCCCTCTGTTCTACTGGAACCAGCTGAATAGCTCTGATATTGAGCAGGGAAGCTACTTGGCTTTGAGCCTCTACCCACTAGTTTGCAGGAAGGTCTGGAAACCCACTTGGGGGTTGGCAGTGAATGGGAATAAACTTTGTACCCTTGGGATACAATGTTGAGGACCCACTGGTCCAGTGTGATGGACATCCAATTTTTTGCATTAAGGGCAAGTTTTCCTCCTAGGGGCACAAGCAATTGGGCAGGGCTGGGGAGTGGAGTAAAGAAGTCATTGAGTTTTTTCCATAAGGAGGTGGCTTACCACTCCCTGCTTTAGGGGTGGGGGCACTCCACTGCTTATATCTCTGCATACCCTGAGACTGTAGTCTGGGTGGTCTGCTTTCAGAAGGCCTGGAGGGGGCTGGAAAGGACCAGTGTTTGGAAGAGCAATGCCTACTGAATCTAGGGGGGTGCACTTGAAAGAATTAACAGTCTGCATAGACACAACTTTTTCTTCCATCTTTTAAAGAACAACTTCTGCTTTGGTGCCAAACAAACTGTCCTTGTTCAAAGGAGCGTCTAGTAACTTTGATTTGACATGGTCTGGCAAGGTCTACTCCTTGAGCCGAGCATGTCTTCTCAGTACAGATCCACACTGCAAAGTATGCTTACTGACTTGGCTTGCAGACTGCATAAGCTCCTGCTTGCCACTTTTTGTTTAATAAGTTCCATAACATGCTGCTGGTACTTCAGCATGTGAAGCTGACAATTCAATGCCCTAATAGCAAGAGTTGCAGAGGTATATACCTTCTTACCCCATCTGACCAAAGCTCTGGAATCCCTGTCCGAAAGGGTGAGATTCTTGGCTGTAGTAGCCTTTATACCTTTAGGCCCCTGGGAAATTATCTCTGGGTCAGCAGTAGGATTCTTGAAAAGAAAGCAGAGTGTCAGGTATTCTGTAGTATCTGTCTGGTTTCCTAGGGGTAGGAGGTATATAGTGTCAGGAGTAAGACTGGATTCCATAAAATCATAATGAACATCCAGGACAGGGGGTACTGCTAAAGGCCTGTGCTGAGGCAACTCTAGGAATTCACAGATTCTCTTTTTGGACTGAGCATAGTCTTTGCATTCCCAGTGGAAATGCTCTAAGGTATGCAAGGTTTCACCAAAAGAAAAATCCTCTGGGGAGGAGGCAGAGGGAATGGATTCCTCTGAATCTGAATCCTCATAAGCAGATAAGGGCATGTCTTCATAATCAGAAATCTCAGTCTCATCGGACTCCTTGTCTGTAGAAGCTGTAGGGGACTGGTCTCTTTCTCTTAGCAGGGGAAGGCCAACTTCCCCTAAATCAGCATAATAAGGTCTTCTGCCACTCTAAGCATTTGTTTTTGTGACATGGGAGCAGGTGCACGCGCTTTGTCAGTTTTATAGGCATAGTGCGCACTCTGGGCCTAAGAAACTCGGTAGTTTTGGTTAAAACAGTCGGTTTGAGTCTAACATCGGTTGAGCGAAGAACTGCCCCAGAAGCCAGTGCCTGCACTGTGGCTCCGGACCCATCCAAGGTAGAGACATCCACAGGTTCCATAGTCAAGAGTCTCACGACATACAGGACTCCGAATGGGTCTCAGTAGAGGCCTGAGAATCCACTGAAGCAGGCATCAGGGGCTGTGAAAGCACTTCACTGAGTACAGGCAGACTGCCGACTAGCTTAACGGAAGCATCGTTGGCAGCTTTGGACCTATGCGGTCCGTCTCGCCTTTATCCCTTCGTTTTTTCAGAATATCGGTAGTCAGATGGCTTACCGAAGCCATTTCAGAATACTGAGATAGAGAGCGAAAGAATTTAGAAGACATCAGGATTATTCACTTTGTGAACGAAAATTCAGGTAGCGGCCGACCAGCACTTGTGAACTGCTTCTGACTCCTCAGCAAGAAAGACTGAAGTAACTGTCGACTGCCTGTTTTTATACCCCTGATGACCTGACACCAGTCCTGGAGCAACAGCATCAGACGCAGAAATACTAAGTCTCTGATATTCGGGCCGACTGAGGGTTACCTGCAGGCAGATGACCAGAGTGTAATAACTGCAACAGTGAAACACTAAGAACATCATATTTCTGACATTAGGAAGGATAACAGCAAAAATGATTTGGCAAAACAGGTTTCTGAAAAATCCTAACCATGAATTTGTTTTCAGTGGAATTGATCATCTGCTCAGAGATGTTGGCAGACGCCCCTGGAAGGACATATTGGAACAAAGGGCATAAGTGGCAAATTAAGTTAAATGCATTTGTTTTCCCGGGGCTAAATGAGTGCATGTCTTTTGCCAGTGTTTTGAAACTACGTTCTTATTGTATTTAACTTCTAAATATTAAAACATTTAAACAGGTTTATATAAGGTTTCTGTTTGAAATTTTCATTTTTAGTGTTTGGTATGTTAATTGACATGGTCACATGATTAATTGGAGGATTATTTAAATGGGGGAACTTTTAGTTATATACTTACCATAACTTTGGATGTATGGGATCCATCTCGCCTACATTCATAACTGATGGGTTCGGAGCCGATCCGTCGGCTCCAACTCGGCCACTATACACTAGAACGAAGTCTCTCATTGGCTGGGCTACCCCTTATCCCATAATGCACCACACCTGCTTCCCCAGATCTTGTTTGTTCGCTTTCATACATACATACAGGTACAGGACACATACCAATAACTAACCAACTAGAGCCCTTCCAGAGGAGAGCTCAGCAAGACCAATGTTTCCTCCAAATCCAAAAGGTAGGGGGAAGGAGGGTGGGTATGTATGAATGTAGGCGAGATACATCCAAAGTTATGGTAAGTACATAACTAAAAGATGTAATGGGATCCTATCTCGCCTACATTCATAACTGATGGGACAGCGTCCCTAGCACCTAAAAACCCTGGGTGGCTCACTGGAATACACTCCTGAGAACTGCGGAACCAAATGAAGCTCTGCCTCGGGAAGCCACATCAAGCTTGTAATGAGAAATGAAGGTGTGCGGAGAAGACCAAGTAGCAGCAGCACAAATATAATCTATTGAAACTTTGGAATGAAAAGCTACAGAGGTGGCCATAACCCTGGTAGAATGAGCTTTGATTGGGAAAGGCAACTCTCTGCCTGACTGGGAATAAATGAAAGAGATGCAATCCTTAATCCATTTGGCAACTGGAAGACCTAACCTATTCTCTGCAAAGGACACAAACAGTTGGTCAGATTTTCAAGTCTGAGTGGTCCTATCCAAGTAAAAACGCAGTTGCCTGTGAACATCCAACTGGTGGAAGGTATATTCTGCTCTATTAGAAAAATTTGGAAAGAAAACTGGGAGCTCCAATGATTACTGAATGCATAAAGGGGATGCTACCTTAGGCAAAAAGGATAGATTCAATCTAAGGGAAACTCTGTCCTTGTGAAAAAATCAAATAAGGAGAGGAAGAACAGAGAGCCTGAAGTTCTGAAACACGCTTAGCAGAAGTTATTGCCACTAGAAAAGCAGTTTTCCACGACAGGAATTTTATATCACAAGTGGCTGCCGGCTCAAAGGGATGGGCAGTTAAGGAGCACAGAACCCCAAATTTAAGTCCCACGGGGGCACGGGATGAGCCAAAGGAGGCCTGAGGAGCCAGGCTCCCTTAAGAAAGGACTTGCAAAGTCTGTTGGCCATTAAAGAAGGCTCTGTAGCAACATGAAAATTAGATATAGCCGCCAGTTGAACTTTAAGTGTGGAGACTGAAGAGCCAGAATGAAACAATGAAGCTAGAAATTCCAAGACCTGTGGAACTGGGGCCGTAAGAGGATCAATGCCTCGCTGCTGGACCCAACAAACAAACCTTTTCCATTTGCTGGAATACAGCTTAACGGTAGATGGCTTGTGGGAAGAAGACAAGATGTGCATCACTTCCGAAGAAAGAGAAAGATCTCTAACTAAGGATGGAAGTGGAGTAACCAAGCAGCCAGTCGCAGCGACCGGAAGGACGGATGAGAGTGTCCCGACGGATTGGATAACAGATCCGGCACTGGGTCCAGAATCCAAGGGCCCTGTACTGTATACTTCTGAAGAAATGGGAACCAAACTTGACGGGGCCAATGTGGGGCGACCAAAATCATGGCACCCGACAGGAAGAGCCTTCTGAATCACCCTCGGCAGAAGAGGAATCGGGGGGGGGGCATAAAGCAGACCCGGGGGCCAATTGCGGGCTAGAGCATCCCTGGGAGACTGTCCCGGAGAGGGTGTCAGAGTAAAGAACTCTCTGCACTTTGCATTGTTGGGGCTGGCGAACAAGTCGCAACAAGGGAGGCCCCATTTGGCGAAGATCTGCACAGCCACTCTGTTGTTGAGGGACCACTCGTGGGGCAACAGGAGAGTCCTGCTGAGCCTGTCTGCAATCACATTGGCTTTTCCCGGAATGTGCGTGGCTACTAAGAAACGTCGAGAGGCTATGGCCCAGCACCATACTCTCATGGCCTCCCTGCAAAGGGGGTAGGACCTGGTTCCGCCCTGCTTGTTTATGTGCCAAACTACCGACATGTTGTCGGATAGAATCGCAATAGTACCTTGGGGGAGAGCATGATGAAGTGCTTGTAAGACCAGAAGCACCGCTCTCATTTCCAGGATATTGATGTGAAGGTGCGCTTCGCAATCCTGCCAAGTGCCTTGGACAGACCTGTCCAGATAATGACCCCCCACCCCACCTGGGAGGCATCCGTGGTCACTGTGGCAACAGGGGCCTGAAGGGCGAAAGGATGCCCCCGGTCTAGGTTGGACCGACATAGCCACCAACGGAGGTCCCGACGAAAACTGTCCGTAATCAGAACTATGTGGTTCAGGGGAAGTTCTTGGTAATGACCATTGAACCGATAACAGCCATTGCAGCACCCGCATGTGCAGCCTGGCTAACGGTACTAGGAGGATAGTTGCAGCCATCGAACCCAATAACTGAAGAATCTGTCTGGCAGGAACTCGAGATTTGGGTAACAAATTTAGAACCTGTGATTGAAGAACCTGAATTCTCTCTAATGGCAAAAATGCCCGCATCCTTTTTGTGTCTAACTCTGCGCCTATAAAGGTGATACGCTGAGATGGCCGCAGCACAGATTTTTTCCAATTCAAAGTGATTCCTAGCGAGAGACCCAAGGTTACTGTGGCCATCAGCGCTCGAATCAGTAGATGCTTGGAGGTGGCAGTGAGGAGCCAGTCGTCGAGATAGGGAAACACTTGGAATCAGAGACTTCTCAAGTGAGCTGTCACCACTGCCAGACATTTGGTAAACACCCTGGGGGCTGTGGTGAGACCAAAGGGCAGTGCACGAAACTGGAAATGACTGGTTCCTAGGCGGAAGCGTAAATGACTCCTGGACTCCTGACATATCAATATGTGATAGTAAGCGTCCTTGAGGTCTATGGAGCACACCCAGACATCCTTCTCCAATAACGGGAGAATGGACTGAAGGGTGACCATCCGGAACTTGGACTTTCACAAAACGATTCAAAAGGCTGAGGTCCAAAATGGGCCTTACGTCCCCTGTCGTTTTTGGCACCAAAATTAATCTTGAGTAAGTTCCTGATCCGATCTGGTCGGTGGGGACGGGCTGGATGACCCCTTTGCTTAGCAGCTTTGAAACTTCTACGGCTGCCAGATCCCGTTGACTGGGTGGCACGTCCGGGATTCTCCTTGTAGGAGGAGGGGGCTTGAAAAAGGGGAGGAGGTAACCTCCAGTTACAATGCGAAGCACCCACTGATCCTTGGTTATAGATTCCTAAGCCTGTGGGTGTTCTCGCAAAAGACCCCCGACCGGCTCCAGAGAAGCACAGCCGGGCCACATCCTAGGGACGTTGAGGGTAGGAGGAACCACAAAAGGAGTCGCGGTCTCCAGAGTTACAGGGGCCTCTGCCACCTCTAGGGCGGTGTCTTCCTGAATTACCCCCCCCGCCTCTGGAGGGGGGGGGGGAAATCACTCGGCGGAGTAGAGAAGAACTTTTGGGGTTTCCTGAACCACATTTTCCCTCCTATCTGGGCCTTGGGATAAGGTCTAGAGGGAGCGGAAAAACGGGCCCCAACGGCAGTCAAGGTCTTGCCCTCCTGCTCGCACCGAGTGTGTCCTTCACCTTGGGTCCAAACAAAGAAGACCCATCAAAGGGGGCGTCGGCGAAGGAAGACTTAAAGGCCTCCATGAGTGGACACGAGCGTAACCAGGCTCGTCTCCTAAGAGCCACTCCTGTGCCCGCTGCTCTACTCGCCCCTTCGGCTGCATAGGAAATGAGCCTCATGGATGAGTTGACAATAGAAGTTAGGGTAGTCATCTGGGTGCCTACGGCCTGTGCTAACACCTCAGGAAGGTTACCCGCAAGGGACTCTCCTAACTCCTTGAGGAGGTCCTTTTGGAGCCTTGTAAAATGACAGAGATAGTTCAGCAATCGCATGGTACCCGTACCTATCCATGCTCCTAGAATCCTTATTAGGAGGATGAATAGATGTTGAAGTCTCTGCCACGTCCTGCTGAGTGGCAGATGCCACCACCATATCAACTGCAACACCCTTAGTGAGGAATTCCTTCTGGGGAGGGGCTGAAAGAAACTTATTGGGCCTGGCAGGCACTGGGTCCGCAGTATCAGGATGTTCCCACACCCTCAGAGATTAGGTCCAATAACTCGAAGGGTGGAGACACCCAGGAGGAGGAGGGCTGGGCCCCGAAGGCCTTGAGGAAAACTGACTTCTCAGCGGTAGGGGCTGTGGATTGCCAGTCGCCTCTCTGTCTCAAGATCTCAAGGATATCCGAGAAAGAGACGTCATCCGAGGACGATTTAGGGGACCCCTCCGCATCATCGAGGTCAGTATCTGAAGTGACGGATTCATCTTGGGAATCAACGCGCTTCCTCTTACACAGTTTCTTCCTTGGGGGTTCATCCGAAGCAGATTCAGAAGGACCCCCCGGAAGAAGGGAACCCCCCCAAGGGGGTATCCTCAGGCCCTGGGGCCCCACTGTTGTGGGAAAGAATGTCTCCAGAGGCACCAGTACCCAAAACTTGGGACGGTGAGGTAGAAACCTGCTGAACCGGCAAGGTCATGGCCAGCGCACTCCTCATGGCCTCAAAAGCAGGACCTCCAGACTCTGCAGAGGGCACTTGCTTAGAGACCACGGCGGTACCGGGAATACCTGCGGCCAATGCTCCGAGGGGAAGACTGAGCATCGAAGAGGTGAGCTCCACAGTGTTGCCCTCGGCCCCCGCCAAGGAAGACCCGGTACCAAACCCTGACACCGAGGACAGGGTAGGAATGAAAGTCGGAGCAGAGAAACTCCGAGGGGGTCCCTGCTCCGACTGGACGATTCCGCTCCGTTCTACCTGCACCGACTCCAACGGCTCCAAGGGGGTCGGAGGAGGAATCAAATGCATGGGATGTGGAGTCTGCTCCGAAGCCGCGTGGGCTGGAGCAGAGATCATTTTAGTAAAAGCTGAGGACTGGAACAGCCTCTGGATACCCCTATCCAAATCCGAATCCGATAACCTAGAGGATTTGGAGGAAACAGATTGGGGCCGAGAAGACTTCTGCCTCGGCTCCGAAATGGTTCCAGCACTATCGGACCCGAGACCGGGACCGTTTGCAACAGTGTCGGCGCCGAAGGAGGCTCCGGGGCTGAGGGGGAAGAGTCTGAGCTGCACACCTCCAAAGGCTCCGAGACCAATGGAGCCGAGGTCGGTGATTGGCCTCTCGATGCACTAACCTGCGGCTCTGACACCAATGGAGCTGAGGAAAGAAGCATCGAGGCAGACCCTTCAGCCATCGGCTCCGAAGCCATTGGAGCCGAGGAAGAAGAAGTCGACCCTTGTTTCTTAGCTGTCGGGTCCGACGGACTGGTCGGAGCAGACGATCTATGCTTCTTGGGTGTCAGGCCCGACGGACTGGTCGGAGCCGACGATCTCTTCTTTTTAGAAGTTGGAGATGAAGCCAAAGCTTCTTCAAACAAAGGCTTAATCAGACCCCTAAGTATCAATTTGTTTTTTTCTCTCCTGGAGAACCCTGGAGGAAAAAGTGTGACACACTGCAAGTATCCTGTAAATGTTTAGGCCCTAAACAGTACACGCAGACAGCATGGCCGTCTGTAATAGACATTTTATAATTACATTTGGCACATTTTGGAAGAAAAAACAGGTAACTGACAACAAGAGAAAAACAGTAACTAATGTATGGGCTAAAGCCCTCCAACTTAAACGGGCTTAGCCCGACACAACAGGTGAAATACACAGAGAAAGGAACTGCGTGGGCTAAAGCCCTCTAACTTAAACAGGCTTAGCCCGAAAACTATTTCAGTCACACTACAACAAAAAACTCCTGCCTCTTGGGATGGCATCTTCCACTGAATCTGCCCCCTCTGCCCCGAGGGGAGTCCGAGCCAAGTGTGCCCTGGAAAGGCTTTTGGGATTTGAACCACATTTTACCACTCTCCTCTGGTTCCTGGTGTAGGACTGTTGGAGTGGAAAAATGTACACCCACAGCAGACAAAGTCTTTCTATCCTTTTCACAGTTGGAGTGGAAAAATGTACACCCACAGCAGACAAAGTCTTTCTATCCTTTTCACACCTGGACAGTTTCTTTAACCTTGGGACCAAATGAAGACTCAAAGGGGGCACTGACAAAAAGGAAGATTTGAATACTCACACAGGTGCATCTTCGTATTGCAATGCCTGAAGCTGCTGACCTGAAGCTGCTGACCTGGTCACCCCTTTGGCTGCATGTGCAATGAGCCTCAGGAATGAGTTCAAGATGAACTCCAGGTTAGCTAGTTGGGATGCCACTTTATCCTGGACCCCCTCAGCCACAGATTCCACCAGGGTATCAGACAGCCCCTTGACCAGATCCCTTTGAAGCCTAGTGAAGTGTGCAAAGAAGTTCAAGGACCTGATGTAAAAGGTCGATGACTCAGACCCGCTTCCCAAATCTGTCCCATCACCCTGGACTCCCAGTTTAGGGGATGGACAGAAGAACTTTCTTCAGCGAGTTCTTCCTTAGTAGCAGCCACTACCACCATGGCATCTACTACAAAGCCCTTAACCCAGTGGGGTTGGTCCTCTGGGGCACTAAGTCTTATCAGGGCTCCAGGGGACTGGTTCCACAGAGTCAGAGGCCTTCCAAGCCCACTGAGCGATTAGCTTAATTAGTCAGCAGGCGGGGTCACCCAGAAGTAGATGGGTGTGCTCCAAAGGCCTGCAAGTACACAGATTCCTCCAAGGTTGGGTCTTTGGGCTTCCAATCATCCCCCACCCTGTTTTAGGATCTCAAGAATGTCTCCAAAGGAGACTTTTTCGGGGGAGACTGGGGAACCCTCCTCATCACTGAAATCCAGGTTCTCTGTGACGGATTCTTCAGGAGAATGGATGTGCTTCCTCTTGCAAGATCTCTTCTGAGGGGGGCTCCTCGGTGGGAACATCTGAGGAGGACTCAGAGAAGGTAACTTTAGAAGGTAAATCTTGCAACTTTTATGCACACTGTTTGGGGGCAAAGGTTATTGGCTGAACAAAAGAGCCTGGGGTCTCAAAGGAAGACTCCAATAACCCAGGAGCCACACAAGAAGATGCAGTGGTCAAAGCATTTCCATGGCCTGAAAGGCAGGACCCCCCCCTGAAGAGGGATGGCAGCCTGGAATAGAGACCAACAAACTCAGAACCGTGGTCACACCACACCCAGAGAGCCCCACATGGCAGACCAGAAAAGAGGAAGGGTCCACCGCCGCAAGGGATACGGATGGTTACGTATGGATGCTTGGAACTGGCATGAAACCTCTATGCTCTACTACGAAGACACGCTCCCGGGGGCCCGACAGAGCCGATGGTACAGAAGGGGCCAGAGGCAGATTCGGCACAGAGGGTAAGGATGCGGTTGGCACAGAAGTCCTAGGAACCTGGGTGGATGGAGCCAAAAGCTCTAAAACCTGAGCTGACGTTAGAGGAGAGTAACTGGGTGTTGTGGAGCAGAACCCAGCTACTCCAGGAGGGAGAGTGGTCTAAAAAGAGGAAGACCCACCCCAGGCTGCCAAGATCTGGTCCAACAACTTAATGTCCAGTTTTGACAGGCTTCTGGTGGAGTGCATACAAAACTGAAGGAGACTCCAGTCTGTCCACAAACGGACTGGGTAATTGTCCAACAAAAGTGGTCCACTGAAGGTGAGAAGGGAGACCTGGGTTCCAAAGATGTGGATGACTTCGGTACCTATGTTGTCTAGAGGGTAACAGTTGGCACCATAGTAATTGTCAGAGCCGAAGAACTTAGGCTCTGAACTGTAGTCTTATCTAGTGCCAACGGAACCGAAGAAGTCTTCAGTGCCTAAGATTTTGACTGTTCCAACAATTTTGGAACTTTCAATTTTGGTTCCTAGGATGAACCCTCAGAGGCATATTTATGTTTTTAATGGTCAGTGCTGAAGGAGATGACAGCATTGATTGAAGACTTAAAGCCTGAGGCTGGAGGGGACTGGTCGGCCTTGGACACGGCTTCCTCGAAAGGGGCCTTAAAAGGAGCCCTTTGAGGATTAGCTTATTCTTTCTCTCGGCCAGAGTTCTATTACTAAAACCCTGGCAAACCGTACATTCCACAATCAGATGGGTCACACCCAAGCAACAGACACATTTGTCATGGTTGTCAAGAGTTTGGCAGCTTTCTGACTTACTCAGAACATTGTTTGAATTCGGTGATACAGGATGTAGGCTTTTCAGCCATAACTATCAAATTAGGGAAACGTGACAGACAGTTTCCTCTGACTAGCACAGAAAAGGTTGGGATAATGGTGAATAGGATTCCCTGATATTCAGTTGTATGCTACTTCAACAAATCTAAAAAAAAAAAAAAAAAAGAGTTGTGGATACATTCAGCTTATGATTCAAAATGGAAATAAACATCATCTACCAATATTTCTTGATGCATCCCACCACAGTCAAACAAACAGTACACAATAGTTTTATCTAGTTATTAGAAGTTTTTGCATAAATAGTAGTACACCTTTTATCATTTCCTCCTTCCAAACTTTTACATATTCTAACAAAGACTTAATATTTTCTATGTTTACAAGTGCATATAAAAATTGCTTAGAAACTCACCTTCAACAAAATGGTAGTATTGAAACAAAGTAATCTGATTTACTGGCATTAATCCCAGGACAAGGGTACGATCCTCCAGGATATCTGAAAGGAAGGGGTAAGGAGAGAGGGATGTCAAGAATGAACAAAGATTGACAACACAGGTGGAACGTTATGGTGAGTACATAACTTCTTTATCTGATGCTGTCAATCATTTACTCGATAGACAGGACACAGTCCCCAGCCATCTTTACCCAGGGTGGCCTTATGGAAAGATATTCCTGAGCACCACAGAACCAAACGATGCTCTTCCCCTGGAGACCATTTCCAATTTGTAATGGATGATAAAGTATGAGGCAAGTGGCTGCTGCATATATTTCATCCAGAGAAGCCTTGGAATAAAAAACGGCTGAAGAGGCCATCAATCTGGTTGAGTGTGCCCTTACAGAAGCAGATAATTTACGATTATGATCATAAATAAAGGTGACACAATCGTAGCCATTTCGACAGGGTCACCTTGGAGACAGATTATCAATCCTTGGTCATGAAAAGGAAACAGCTGGTCTGAAGATCTACCAGTCTTAGTCCTGTCCAGATAAAATCTTAGCTGTCTGTAAATATCTAGCATACGTATACCGTATTCACGTTTGTTAGAGAAATTTGGAAAGAAAACTGGTACATGAATGGACTGACTGAGATTTGATTCGGAAACCACCTTAGGAAGAAAGGATTGGTTTTAAAAGGACACTATCCTTATGGAAAATTACATATGGCGTTTTGCACAAAGTGCCTGTATTTCTGAAACACTTCTGGCGGAGGTAAGGGTGACTAGAAAAAGGGTTTTGCAGGAGAGGAATTTGAGTTGACAAGTTGCTACTGGCTCAAAGGGAGGCAATACCGAAACGAAAGTAAGATCCCACGGTGGTAATAAATCCTTGAATGGGGGGGGGGGGGGGGTTATACAAAGGAGTCCTTTAAGGAAAACTTCACATAAGCGATTGGAGATTAGGGACTAATCACCATAACAACTGTAAAAACAGACAGCTGCTAGAGTAACTAAGGCAGCTGCCCCTTGATTGAAAAAAATCTTAGAATTTTTGGCTGATCTTTTTAATAGGAGTTGAAAAGGGATCTAGATTACTCTCAGAAGCCCAAAGAGAATCTTTTCCATTTGCTCGTCATATAACTTCCTGGTGGATGGTCTAGGAGAAGCCAGAAGATTTTTTTTGGACAGAGGAAGTAATAGCAGATGACCTGGCAATTACTGGAATTGGAGAAACCAAGCTGCAAGCTTGAGGGATTTAAGGTCTGGGTGTAACAGCCCTTGGGGGTGTGAGAGTAGATCTAGAGCTGGGTCAAAGTGAGAGTATAGGAAGGGAAACCAAACTCGCCTGGGCCAGAATGAAGAAATGAGGATTCCTCTGGATTGCAAACTTTTGACTTTCTTCAGAAAAAGGGAAATAAGGGGAACTGGGGGAAATGCATACAGGAGACCAGAAGGCCAATCTAGGAGGACAGCATGTCTGGGGGACTTCCTGTGAGGGAGTAGAGCAAGTATATCCTGCATTTGTTGTTTATCGGGGAGGCAAACGGGTCACAGCAAGGTTCGCCCCCACTGGAAAAATATCTGTTTTGCCACTTTGGGATTAAGAGACCACTCGTGAGGCAGTAACATTAGTCTGCTTAACTTGTCCGCTACCATACAACTCCCCAGGATGTGCGTTGCCACAAGAAAGTTGTTCGAAGACATCGCCCATTGCCAAACTCAGAGATTCCCAACAAAGGTGATATGTTGGCAGTCTGGTACATCATCAAGAAAGGAGGAAGCAAATCCTGTTTGCTTCCTCCCTTTCTTGATGATGTACCAGATTACCAACATGTTGTCAGAATGGACTGCAACTGTTCCCGGAGGAAGTACATTCTGAAAGGGTTGCAATGCTAACAGCACTGCTCTCATCTCCAGGACGTTGATGTGCAAGTAGGCCTCTTGGGAAAGACCAAGGTCTTTGAATGGTCTTTCCCAGACAATGCCTCACCTACCCATCTGGGAAGTCAGTGGTCACAATGGCCTTTTGTTGGGGGGAACAAAGGGTCATCCCATCAGTATCGCTTCTGATTCCATTCACCAAGACAAGTCTTTCTTGCAAATCTGTGTTATTAAAATTGGGTGACTTAATGGGGGAGTAAGAATGGACCATTGTGAGGCTAGAAGCCACCAAAGTATTCTCATATGAAACTGTCATGGGAACTAGAGTGATAGCTGCCACCATGGAACCCAGGGTTTGCAGAACAAGGAGAGCAGGTACTTTTTGCCTTGGTAATATGGATTGAACTTGAGATCTTATTTTTTGAAGCCTGTGAAGTGGTAGACAGGCTATGCAAGAGACTATCTAGCTGTGCCCCAATGTACTCCAGGTCTTGAGTGGGAGAGAACAGTAAACTACGAAAAATCTCAGCTATGTCGAGCTGTTGAACAGATGTGCAATGAAGTCCAAGCTTTGAATCAGCAGATGCCTGGTGGGGGCAGAGAGGAGCCAGTTGTCCAAGATAACACCTGGAATCCATGTAATCTCACTTGTGCCGTGACGGCCGCCATACATTTGGCGAACACCCGGGGGACTGTGGTAAGACCAAATGGTAGCACTCTGAACTGGTAATGACTGGCTCCCAGCCAAAAGCTGAGAATCTTGAGCTCTTGTCTATTTTTATGTGATAATGCGCATCTTGAAGGTCTACAGAGCACATCCAATATTGTCTTTCTCCAGAAAAGGGAAAATAGACTGAACTTTGATAACCGGAATTTTGTCTGCTAGACAACTTTGTTTAAAAGACTGAAGTAAAGTAATGGCCTCCAGTCTCCTGTCTTTTTTTGGCAATAAAATGAAGAATCCAGATTTTTGCTGGTCTGGAGGGACTTCTTGGAGGACTCTTTTTGAAGCTTGGGCAGCTTGATCCCTTTGATGGGGTGGAACATCTGGGAATTTTCTTTGAGAGCGAGGAGTTATACTGAAGGGAATACTGTAGCCTCAGGCAATGATGTTTTGCACCCATGAAATCGGTTATTTGACACCAGACAGGTGCAGAGAAAGTTTTCCCCCAAAATGCTTTCAGAGGTAAGCAATTGGGTCTACTTTCATGAGCACTGGTAGGGCTGTCCAAAGAAAGAACCTCTGGGCCCCTGGTTTCATGGGCCACCCTTTCCTTGGGGTCGGAACCTTCCATCTGAGCTTCCCCCTCTGCCTTGAGGGGAACCACTGCTACAGGTGTCATGGAAAGGACCCAGAGATTTTTTGAACCACATTTTCCCACTCCTCTGATTACTGGAGAAGGATCGTTAAGAGTGTAACAATGAATCCCAAGGAAGACAGTGTCTTACCATTCTTTTTACATCTGGCAAGCATGTGCTTAACCTTGGGGCCAAACAGGAAAGAACAGTCAAATGGAGCATTGACGAATGAAGACTTGAAGGGCTCCACTAAGTCACACAAGCACATCCAGGTATGTCACTTAATAGCAACACCTGAACCCTCTGCTCTGATCATCCCTTCAACTGCATGGGCAAGGAGTTGCATGGACAAGTTCTAAAAATAGACTAGCGTGGCTAGCTGTAAGGCAATCTTATCTTGTACCTTGCTGGACACAGCCCCAGCTAGAATTTCTGATAATTCCTTAAGCAGGTCTCTCTGGAGTCTTGTAAAATGTGCCACAAAATTGAAGGACCCAAGAGTGAAGATCGATGAAGTGTAGACCTGCTTTCCAAATCTGTCCATCGTCCTGAATTCCCTGTTAGAAAGATGAACAGCGGGACTCTCGTTGGCTAGTTCCTTTTTAGTGGCTGCCTCCCTACCATGGCATCAGACAAACCCTTTGCTCAATATTGGTGGTCTTCTGGTGGCATAACATTTTGTCTGGTCTCTGGGGGATAGGCTCTATGGCATCAGGAGCCTTCCAAGCCCACTGCGCGATTAGTTTTACTAGGTCGTCAGTGGGTGGGGATATCCAGTAGGTAGACAGGCGAGCACCAAAGGCATGCAAGTACACTGTCTCTCAGGATGGGTCTTGGGACTTGCAGTCAGCCCCCTGATTTTCAAAATCTCTAGGAGGTCTCCAAAAGCGACATCCTCAGGGGGTGACAGTGGGGAACCCTCCCCTTCATCCAAAGCTTTGTCTTCCATGACAGATTCTTCAGGGAAATCCAGAGGATTCCTCTTGCAAGTTCTTTTTCGGGGTGGCTCCTCAGTGGGAATCTCTGGGGAGGACTCCAAAGAAGGACCTTGTACATGGGTAACGAAGCTTTGGTGCTCGTGGTCCTGTCTTAGAGATACGTGCCAACTCTGGACCAGAGGAAACATGGCACTCTGATACAAGTAGGACCAATGGAGAGCCCGCAGAGGCTAAGGCCCTCTTTATAACCTGAAAGGTGGCACCCTCTGAACAGGAGTGGCAGCCCACTTAGGAGGAGCTGCCCTCCAAGGTTGGAGCCAGGGAAGGACCCGCAATTGCCAAGGTTTCTGGAACAGAGATCAGCACTGTACCCAAAGTGGATGCCAACCCAAGAACCATGGAAACAGTGGAGGGGTCTCGACCCTGACACTCAAGTCAGTTCCGAAAAATAGGAACTGAAGAGGTCAGGGCAACTTCCGGTACCGAAGTGTATACTCCCAACAGCACCGAAGCAGATGGTATGGGGATACTAAGGTGCTGGGCTACAAAACTGCAGTCATAGTCGAAGGAGGAAAATTAGGAGTCTCAGGAGAACATATCCTGATCCAGATGGGAAAGGGGGATGAGGGGCAGGGATACCTCTGGCCAGTAACAGCTGATCTACCAATCTAACGACACCCAGTTCTGAGTATCTCCTGGGAGGACCACACCAAAAGGATTGGAGACTCCGCATTCTAAAAATGGACTTGGTACTTGCCCTGGGCAGTTCTTATATACGTTTTGGTGCCAGGAGGGTATACCTAAATTGCACTGGTGCCGATGTAGCAGGTTGCACTGAAATAGGCAAAGTTTGCGCAGAGCCAGTAATCACAGGCGTCTGTGCTGACAAGGTAGTTGATGGCAGAGGTTGATGGTGCCGAGGATTCACAAGTCTAATCTAGGAGCCCTGGTCATCTGTTCCGTAGAATGCAGAATAGAGGATTTCCGTTTGGAAACCTCTAGAACTGAGGGGGAGGCCTGTACAGACAGGCTTTTCTGTTTTGAAGGATACTGTTTTATGTCTGTCTTAGACAAGGCTTCATTGAAGGGGGGATTTAAGGACATCTTAGAGTAAGAGCTTGTTCTGACGTTCTGCCAAGGTTCTTTGGCTGAACCCCTTATGAATTTCACAGTCCAGTTCCAAATGAGGTGGCCCTAAGCAGTATATACAAGAGAGATGCCCATCAGAATTGGGCATCTTCCTATCACAGGATTTACAAGTTTGAAACCAGACCTACCCATAGGGGGTTTTGTCAGACTTTTCAGTCATAGTTGGTTTGTCAGAAAAATCCAAAAAAGAAGGGCGATAAAATATGCCAGAGAACAAAAAACACACTCGTACACCCACACACATACAACAGGAAGGAAGAAAATAAGAGAAATCTACCAATGATAGTAGATAAGATCACCTAAGGTAGAAAGGTGCTAGTACCAACGCTGGGACTAAGAAAAACCCCGAAGGGTTAGAAAAACGGTGGGTACAGAAGGAAAATACAGTAATGTACAAGTATGATAGAATAGAAAAAAGTTTAAAGGGTAAAGATTTAACTTTCTCACTAAAAAGAAGAAAACACAACTGACAGAAGGCTGATGCGTCTTGCTGACAGATTAGCAAACGAGATCTAAGTTAATGAACACAGGGGCACTGTGGGTAGAGACTTGGCTCGAGAGTTTTTGGCTGGCGTGAGCTGGGCAATGGCTGAGCCGGTTCCAAGGATCAGAACAGATTCCCATCTGGCAAGAATAAATGGAAGATAGACAACAGACGAATAATTACAACACTTTAAAAACAGTGCTATGTTACAGGAGAAAAACTTTTATTGGCTTAAAAGTTAACCTCTGAAGGAATGTTAACAGTTAACAATTAAAGAATTCAAATAACTTAAAGAGTTGAGCAGTTTAAAATTTCTGTAAATTAAAGGAGAATAAGCTTTCTTCACAATCTCTCAAAAGGCTTTCCCCATTTGTCAGATGGGATGGGGTTATTGCTCTGTGTTTAGCAGTAAATGTAGTTAAGAAAATAACTGCAGGATTGGCTTTGGAATTAGAAAATGGGTTATACAAAGTATCTCACAAACCTGTAAATACTTTGGGAGCAGGAAGCATCAGCCATACTGCATGCTGTTAAAAAAATACCCTCTAAAGCTGATAAAATAGGAGGGACATCTGCAGGTAGATGAAAATCCAGTTGCATTAAGTCATACTTACTAAATCACAACCACAAAACTGACATAGGTATACATGCATTAAAAGAAAAGAAAAAAGCATGACTCTTCATACTGTATTTATAACATTCAGTTCAACATTTCACAAATTGCTCAATTGATGTCATCCCTTAAAACCTCTCTTCCTGAGCATTCTACTTGTATCATTTCCCATACATTCCATTTATTTCCAAGTAATTTAATCTGCACCTCTTTTCTAAAGCTGCCAGCTTCTTTCTCCTTCACAATATTCAGTACTTCAAGTTAGCTGGTCTAGATTTTGGATTGCCATTTTCTAGTATTTTTTTTCTTTTTAGCCAATAGCATCACGTAGGACCTTACTATGCTTAGGTAATTCAGCTCCCATGTGCCAGTTCAAAAGAATAATGTCCTTCGTTCCAGTCAAAGTACTCTGTAATGAGCTTAAAAATTGGTCAACTTGTTACATCTCCAAAGGATATGTTCCAATTACCTCTCCCACATTACAAATTCTCTGAAATCTGCTTGTGGTATAAACACATACGGAAACACTTGCAAAAGTCCTATACCTTTTGGATTTTGTTGCATACATGGGAACCATACAGATTGTCCTCTCACTGCTCCTTTGCAAATGCCTTTCTAGTTTCTCCTCCCAGTCATTTTTTTCTTTATTCCCATGTGGGCCAAGTTCTTAAATTTCTGCTACTTTATGAATATAATATTCTGTAACAACCAGTCACAAGACTTTTTCAGTGGTAAAATAATGAACTCCTTTCACTGCAAAAACACCTTTCATTTTGGCTGTAGTTTCAGAAAAATGAGGGAAATAAAACAATCTTCAGCTTGAGAAGAAAAAAAGACTGAAGAAAAACATTACCTGCTCTTCTGATTGTTTTCCAGTCAATGAAGAAACAGGATTTAAAACATTAAAAATCAAAAGTAAAGTATTTGCAAATCCCTGCAAGTCTTCCCATGACCAAGCAACATTAGCTTTCATTTTCTTTTCCTGGGAGGCTCCCTAAAAAAACTGAGCTCATCAAGACAGGGGCCACCACATTAGGCTTCTTTCCCCATGCAGACAAAAAAAGTTATGTACTCACCATAAACGTTCCATGTTTGTTGTCCAGAATCTCTTGCTGGGTGGGTTCAGAGCTGATCCTTGGCTCTGACTTGGCCACATATCAAAGCTCGAGAACTTCAACTAGCTCGAGGCTACCTCCTATCCCAAGATACCTAGCGGCTGTTCCCCAGATCTCATTTGAGAACTAGTCACTAAAGTTAGTTAATAGGCAAGAAGGGAATCAGACCATATGCTGCCAATCTATAATCTCCTCTAGGTCCTCCAGAAGAGGGATGGATGGGTGGGATGCAAGAATGAAGGTGAGATTCTGGACAACAAACATGGAATGTTATGGTGAGTACATAACTTCTTTATGTTATGTAGTCCTATCTTGCCTTCATTCTTGCTGGTTGGGACAGCGTCCCCAGCACCTTCTTTCTTGGGTGGCTCAATGGAATAAGCTCTTCAGAACAGTGGAACCAAACGATGCCCGGTTCTGGGAAGCCACATCTAGTTTGTAATGAGTGACAAAGGTGTGAGGATTTACCCATGTAGCAGTAGCACAAACTGAATCCAATGGAAGTCTAGACTGAAAGGCAATGGAAGTGGACATTCTTTATCGTGAGAGTTATAGACATAGGTGATGGTCTCAATAAGCCAAGGTAACTTTTGAAACTGCCATGCCTCTTGTTCTCAGAACAGGAAATAAACAATTGTTCTGACGTTCTGAACTCTTTGGTCCTATGCAAATAAAATTGCAACTGTCTATGCACATCCAAGTGGTGGAGCTTATATTCTGCTTTGTTACCATAATTAGGAAAAGATACGGGTAATTAGCAGCTTCAGAATAGCTTCAGAACAGACTCTTGGTAAAAAAAAAAAAAGAAGGATTTGTCCTGAGGGAAACTCTGTGAAAAATCAAATATGGAGATCGAATCGACATAGCTTGAAGCTCTGAAACCCTCCTAGCTGAAGTAATAGCCGTTAAAAGATTGCTTTCCAAGATAAAAATTTTAGAGAACAAGAGTATGCAGGTTTGAAGGGCAGAAAAATCAAGGAAGATAATACTAAATTTAGGTCCCATGGAGGAGGAGATTCTCTTAAGGGTGGTCTTAATAGAAATGTACCTCTGAGGAAGGCTTTGCATGATCTGTAGGACATTATATTAGACCCGATGTCTCCCACATGACAGTTTGATATGGCGGCTAAGTGTACTTTATTGTAGCTGCCTATATGGAGGCCAATTGTACTCTTATTGTAGATGCCGCTACCCCTTGACTAAAGATTTCCGTAAGAAATGCCAAAATGTCAGATATAGGAGCTATAAAAGATCTATGTGCCTTTTGTCTGCCCAACAAGAGAACCTCTTACTTAATTTGCATACAGTTTTAGTCTTCTTGTGCGAGGAAACCAAAATGTGTCATACTGCAGGGGATAATTCAGGAAGCCTGGCCAAGATTGGAAGTGGAGCAACCAAGCTGTCAGCTTTGAGGCTCTGAAGAGCGGGGTGGAGCGTTCCTGACTGATGCTTCAGAAGATCAGGCACTGGGTCCAGAATGCACGGCTCTTCTTGAAGGTGGGGCCAAAGAAAGGAGAACCATATCTGAAGCGGCCAGCAACAGCAATGAGAATTATCCTGCGACTCAGCAACCTGGCTTTCTGAATAACCTTTAAAATGAATGGAAACAGGAGAAAGGCATAAAGAAGTCGCAGGGGCCAATCGTAAACGAGTGCATCCCTCTGATTCTCCTGGAGGGGAAATGAGGGCAAAATAGTTGCTGCATTTGGCATTGAAGGGTGTGGCAAAAAGGTCACAGCAAGGTTGGCCCCATTTGCAAAAGATATGATCCGCAACTTCCTGATTCAGGGACCACTCGTGAGGCATGATAATTGCTCTGCTTAGTCGGTCTGTTAATATGTTGGATTTCCCCAGGATGTGCATTGCTGTCAGAAAGCGGTGAGAAGAAATTGCCCATTGCCAAACTCTCTGGTTCTCTCGACATAGGGGGTAGGATCTGCCCCCCCCCCCCCGTTTGATGTACCATACCACAGACATTTGTCCGTTTGAATTGCTATAGTCCCCAAGGGAAGAAAGCTCTGGAATGCTCGCAATGCCAGAAGCATCGCCCTCATCTCTAGGACACTGATGTGCAAGTGGTACTAGTGAGCTTTCCAAATCCCTTGGACAGTGTCTCAGATAATGCCCCCCCCCCCCGACGCATCCGTGGTCACTGTAGTGACAGGCTGGGGAAGAACAAGCTGTCTGCCTATCGTTACCTGAATGGACTGTAGCCACCACAGTATATTCCTCTTGCAAGCATTAGTCATCAGAATATTGTGACACATGGGTAACTCCTACATGGACCACTGGGCAAAGAACAGCCACTATAACATCTGCATGTGTAGATACCGCCACTGCAGCTAAGACCTTGCGAACAAATTTTGCTTGTATCTTTCTCTTCTCGAGTAGGATAGACACTTGGTAGCAAAATTGCCTAGAGAGAATACAAACACTAAGCGGTCATGTTGTTTGTGTTTAATTCTGCCCCTATAAAGGTAACACGCTCTGATTGCAACAAGGCAGATTATCTACATTTATGGTAATGCCCAGGTCTGAGCAGAGATGAATGGTGGTGTCCCTCTCTCTGATTAGTAGATGCTTAGTGGTGGCTGTCAGAAGCCAGTCATCTAAGTATGGAAATATCTGGAATCCTTGACACCTCGGGTGAGCCGTGACCACTGCCATGCATTTGGTAAACACTCTGGGGGCTGTAGTGAGACCAAAGGGCAGAGCTCTGAACAGATAATGACTGGCCCCAGCCGGAAGCGTAGATATCTTCTGGATTGCCTGTCCATCTTTATGTGGTAGTATGCATCCTGAAGATCTAAGGAGCACATCCAATTGCCTTGTCCCAGAAAAGGGAGTACATAAACTGCAGTGTTAACATCCAGGTATTAGCTTGCTTTACTGACTTGAGTCTGCTGAGATCTAATATAGGTCTCCAGTACAGTCTTTTTTGGGGCTAAAAAACCTAGAGTAAATTCTGGATCTGATTTGGGCTGTGGGGACTTCCTGGAGGACTTTTTCTAGCAACTTTTTAAATTTCTACGGTTGCTTGATTCCTTTGACCGGGTGGAATGTCTGAGGTAGACTTTGATGGACGGGGTGGACAGCGAAAGATTGTATCCCCTGGATATAAAATGGACTATACCCATTTGTCTTGAGTCAATTGTAGCCAGGCATCTGGGTACAGTGATAGTCTTCCCCAGACTGCCTCCAGAGGTGGACAGGCAGGCCTCCTTTCAGGAGCACTGGAAGGGCCGACTGGAGAATGCAACAGTTGCCCTGGCTCTGCTGACCCCCTCTGCCATGTAGGCGGAATCTTCCATTGTCATTTCCCCCTCTGCCCCTGGGGGAAATCACCACGAGAGGCCGCCAAGGCTCCTTCGGACTATCGAAAGCACATTTTTCCACACTTCTGACCTTTGGGATAAGGTCTAGTAGGGGCGGAGAAACTCACTCCTACGGCAGACGGAGTCGTGCCATCCTGTTCACTCCTGGTGAGAGTCTCCTTTACTTTCGGCCCGAGCAAGGACGAGCCATCGAATGGGGAATCAATAAAGGAAGACTTGAAGGGTTCAGCAAACTCAAAGGCGCATCCAGGAATGTCTCCCAAGAGCTATTCCTGTGCCTGCTGCCCTACTCGCTCGATTGGCCGCATAGGAGAGGAGGTGCATGGAGTTCGTAATAGAGATTAAGGTAAAGAGCTATGAATTTATCTTGTCTGGCATACCTTGGAGCTGTAGCACCTTGTAGGATATCTCCTAGCTCTAAGCAGATCCCTCTGAAGTATGCTTCCTGTTTTCTGTCCATCATTCGAGACTTCTTGTTCTGTGGATGGACAGATGCAGAGGTTTCAGCTAACTCCTCCTTGGTGGCAGCCGCCACCACCATTGCATCTACTGGACCTCCCTTGGTCAAATACTGTCCATCTTCCGGGGCCGTAATGAATTTGTCGGTCCCCCTCAGAACAGGCTCCACTGACTCTGGAGAGCCCCATACCTTCCGACATACCACAGCCAAGAGCTGATCGAAGAGCAGAGACACCCAAGAGATGGAGGGGCGAAATCCAAATGCCTCCAGATAAACAGATTTATCCTCAAAAGGGGAGATGGTTTTCCAGCCGCCCCTCTGTTTAAGGATCTTTAGGGTGTCCAAAAAGGAGACATCCTCAGAGGACAACAGTGGGGACCCTTCCAAGTCCTCTAAATCGGTATCAGAAGTGACAGGACTCATGGGAGTCCATGTGTTTCCTCTTGCACTGTCTTTCAAGGGACCTCCTCTGGGGGGGGGATGTTACGGGAAGGTGTTGGAAGACGGTGTTCCCCCCACTCGGGGTTCCTGTGGCACTGACTCTCTGCTGTGGGGGTGATGGAGGGATGACGTACAAATAGAAGCTGGCCCTTTAGGGGGAAAGAGTAGCTGGAGCCAAAGGTGGAGCAGACTCAGTGAAGAGCACACTCATTACCCTCGAAGGCACCTCAATCCTGGGCAAAAGGACACTCCGGTCCTGAGGAACCAGGAGATCTCCCCTGCACCAAGGAGAATAGCTCAGAGGCTGATGTGGGCACCAAACTCACCTGAGCCGAAGCACCAAGAGGGAGAGTTGGCTCCGACAAGGGTCGGACACGACCCCTCCCCCCCAGAGCCAGTCAGGGAGGGTCAGCTCCCAGATCCCTTGATCGAAGACCGTATCGACGAGATCGGAGCACAAGTCAGAACAGAGACAGTGGGGGTAATTACTGGCTTTAACGGTTCCACCACCACAACTTCCTGACACTCTGGCTCCAAACTCATCCGAGTCATAGGAGAAATGGTTGGTACTTGTGATTCAATGGTCGGCTCCACGTTCCGATGGGCAAGGCTCGAAATAATTTTTTGCCAGGGCTGGTGTCCGCAATAACCTCTTCACCACTCGCTCCACGTCATCATCTGATAAACTTCTGGAGGACTGAGAGGAGTGGGTAGATTACCTGCAACTACCCGCCATTGATTGCAGTAAGGGAGACTGTGGCACCAAGCATACTGGATCCAATGCTGGTGACATTTTTCGGCTCCGTGACGGTTCCGAGGATTCAGATGGAACAGAGGGGAGATCAGGTTTGTCGGAACCAACAATCTTTGGTTCTGAAGATACTTGTTCCTCAAGGGTGCTTGATGGCTCAGAAGCTGGAGCTGATTAAGCTGACTTTTTGGTTTGTCAGATTTGGAGGCCAGATTACCTTCTACCGATACCTCAAAGGGTCCTTTCAGTAAGCCACTCTAAGTTTATTCTTTCTTTCCTGCATGACTCTGAAACCATGACATACTGCATGACTCTGGCACTGAAACCATAACATACGCAGCAAGAGTCCTGCAGACCGACTGCCCCTAAAAACAGTAAACAACTCGTGTCTCCAGACATTTTCTGGGTGCATGAATCGCAATTTTTAAACTCCGACTGCTTTGTTTCTTTAGTAGATATTATATTAGGCTAAAGAAACAACCAATTAATAAAGCAAGAAATACAACAATATAGTCAGCCACACAAAAGGTAAAGAGAAGTTGAGAATTTTTTTTTTTTTTTTTTAAATGAGGGGAAACTGGTTGGAGAAATTGTTAAACGACAGTCTACTTCAACCTGAGGAGACGCCTCTAACTTAAACGGTGACTGCTAGATATAGGAAGGAAACCCTCTCTAAGGAAAAAAAAAAAAAAAAAAAAAAAAGAGAAGGATCCCCTAACTTAAATGGATCCAAGGGAAAGGCCTGAAGAGAGGAGGGAAAAAATATAGGTCGAAAACACACACCAATTAGAGAAAAATTCTACACAAGTAATACACTAAGAGGAATATACAAAACTACCCCTAACTATTTTTTTTTTGTTTACTCAAAACACAGGTAATAGAAATATAATAAAAGATAATGACTAACCTGAGCCAGCAAAGACAATCCCGATGCTTCAAGCGGCAAATGAGATCTGGGGAACAGCCGCTAGGTATCTTGGGATAGGAGGTAGCCTTGAGCCAGTTGAAGTTCGAGCTTTGGTATACGACAGTCGGCTCCGAACTCATACCGCAAGAATGAAGGCGAGATAGGACAACATAACATCTACTAGTTCAACTGGTCTGTCTACAGGAGTAGCCACCAGAGAAGAAAAGGGAGGAAATCTGACTAATGCAAGATTGTTTACAGTAAGGCTTGGGGGGGGGGGGGGGGGGGAGTCTTTGTTGTCCATCTCTCTTTGTCATCATTTAGGGTAATTTGGGTGGGGTTGAGGGGGAACACATATCCTATCCATTCTTAAATATCTGGTGTGGGGGCTCGACATGCTTCCTCTTGCTTAATGCATCTTGCCACTTCTCAAAATTGATGGGTCCAAGGACAAAGCCTGAAAATACAGTTATGCAGGTAACTTACCATAAAAAGTAAATAGATCACTGTTGCAGTATACCTCACATATGGGACTGGATATTCATGTCTGACAAGTCTGCAAAGCTCAGGCTCCTTCACACAGAGTACACCTACCCTTAACATGAGTGAACATCCTAATTTAAGATTGCCTAATGTCAAACTAGCACCTTTCTTAATTATAGACTGGAGGCTGAAACTTACAGCACCAAATCAAGCTCTATATGGAAAGCAAGTAGTAATAGGTGACAAAGGGAGAGTATGCATACGGCAACAATGGTTTGAACACTGCTTACTGTCAATTGCATATACAACCATACTATGTTAGTCATCAGATCAATGTTGCAGTACTCCTCTCAAATGGGATGGATTCCCAAAGCACAAATGGAATGGGTGGAGGGAGCCGAATGGGTGCACTGAAGAATGGCTTTGGCAAATTCAACTCTAGATTTGTAGAAATTCTTCACATTTTCTCCCCCCCCAAAAAAACCTTCCATGATGATCCCAGTGTCCACTCCTTTCAATAATGCTACGGAGGTAGTGGCTACCCTAGAAAAGGGCAGTTTCATGATTCTGGAGGTTTATGTAATGGCTAGACCATAACAGAAAGCCAGAAAGATGAAAAAGACAAGACAGCTTCTAAAATTATCTTAAGACAAAAACTTTTTGGGCAAGTCAATAAAAACAAAGTTGTCTATGTACATCCAAGCAGTAAAAATTCCCCTCTCCCAGGATTAGGGTAAAAATAATGGGAGCTGAATTGTTTAGTTAAGGGTAAAGTCAGACACTACCTTTGGCATAAATTTCGAGAGACTTATCTTGTCCTTATGAAAGGCCATGACATACTGAACACATGTAAGGATGTGCAACTAGTCTTCCAGGTTAATATATTTTTTAAAGTGCTAGTTGCTTGGTTCAAAGGGAGCTTAGGTTAGCAGAAGTCCCAAGGGAAAACCAACCCTTTCTTTGGCAGTCTAATATGCAGCACTTCCACACAACTGTTTAACCTGGGGAAAAAAAGATTAAAGGAGAGTCCACTGACAAAAGCGGAGAAATGGCTGAAATGTGTAGCAAGTGTTCTCACAAGTAATACAAAACCAGGGGTGCTTCTGCTCCTAATGGGTCCTGTCCTCTGTTTTTGGCACCAAGCAGAAAATATTTTCCGACAAGATTTCTTGCATCTTTAAAATACGTACAAGCACATACTCAGAATAAAGGTAAAATCTATCAAATGGTTAGATTTAAGGGTTAGAAGACCTGGATGAATCAGATACCTTATCCTATGCAATCAAGTTGACCCAATAATGTTAATTTCTGGTGAATACCCTTGGTCAGTCTCATTAGAAGGGTAAACTGGTGTTGTATGGGCCAAAAAGGGGGTCACCAGCAGCATCTTAGGAAGTTCCTTCCTCTATGTTCTGAAGAAATGTGGAAGGAGAGAGGAAAGGAGAAAGCATACAAAAATATCCCTAAAAAAGCAACTGAAAAGACAACTCTCTCAGGCTCCTTTGCAAAGAGTCTGGAAACAGAACTGTTCTGGTTGGTTGTTGTGGCTGAAGGCAAATAGACAATTTGCCAGTTCCCCACTACTTAACTACTTGAAGACTACTTAAGAGTAGGGTCTGTCCTGATCTGCATAAGGCATCTGCTACTATACTGCTAAGGACTGTATGTTGCCTGAAGGATAGATCATATTGAATGGTTAAGTCCCAGCCTATCATGGCCAGTCTGCAAAGGAGGCAAGATCTTGCAATCATCCCCCACCCCCATGTATCACAACAGAGTGGTGATGTTGCCCACCTCCTACAATGTGCCTGGACACAGAGTTTTAAAACTTTCAAAAAGCAATGAAGTACCATCATGGATATTGATGCGTTTTTGTGCTCCCCAAACTTCATGTACTTTGATGTCACAATCATCCCTCCTCCAATGCGTCTTCAGCATCAGATTCAAATCCTGAAGGGGAAGGCATCTGTGAGCAATGGTCTAAAGCCTTTTGGTCCGAATCAGCTTTTTAAAGGTGTAGAAAAAGGTTACGTTTGAAAAATGTAAAGGGCTCAAATCCAAGGGCAAAATTAAACCAGTCATCTTTACTAGATTTCTGACAGGGGAGAAGGAATTGAGATGCTTGTTTTGGAATAGGTTAACAGCGAATATCCAAATTATGGTCCAGGGGTGAAGACCAATGTCCAACTTTCACAGAAACCTGAAAATAGTTCTGTGAATAAGGAGTTACTCTCTTCACACTAAAAACTGAGCTAAGTTCTCCCTCCCTGGCTAAATCAGCTGTATATGGTCAGTCTTAGATGTACTAAACTCCTTAGCCACAATGGCCTCCAAAAAGGAGGCGAGTAAGAGGATCAGTGAAAGCAGACAGTCTGGAGGCTGCAAAAGCAAAGCATGTCGGCAGGGTCACCCATCTTAACCACATGGCCAATTTTCTTTGGTTATGTTTTAAACACCTAATAGCTTTGCATTTCCTTCCCAAGTGAGGATGAAGAGGAGACCACCACAGCAGTTTTTATTTAACATTTCTTTACTGGGAAAGTCAGACTTGGACCAAAGCCAATTTTCAGTGGCGGCCAGGGAGAAACAATCCAGACATGTCTTTGGAAGTTTGAGCCAGCACCTGTTTACCTTGAGAATAAAGCCTATTCCACATAGATTTACAGGTGAATGCCTAACCAGGCTTATGTCTCATGTTCTCCCTCAAAATAAAATGGGAGTCCTTGAAAAAGTTTCCCAGAGTCCCACATTACTTTGTTAAATCAGGGAAAAAAAAAAAAAGGAATTTCTCACAAAAGTACTGGAAATGTCCTTAACGGGGTAATTATCAATCACAGATTCTGATCTGAAGCAGACTGAAACACGACTAAATGCAACACTAACACAATGCAAAGTGAAGTCTGCATATGCTGATTAGCAGCAAGAAAAGTAAAGTATTTGGGATGCCATGTGTCTCACAGTAGCACATTAACCTGCGCTTGCATTGAAGAAGCCTGAGATTTGTAGACCTTTACTGGACTCATTGTCTGCTGTAACTTCTTGGCTAATTTCAGAAGGAACACAGCAACATCTAGAATATTTTGTTGACGGTCTATATCCATTTCTGAAGTGCAACAGACGAGAGTAAAGTCAAAACTGCAGTTCTGCTAGCTCAACTGCAGAATCTTGGTGACTATTTTAACATGAATTTTGAAGACAGCAGCAAGAAGTGTCCCACTTTTCCTTACTACAGGATTACCAAGCTATGCACCTGGAAAGGTTCCTCTTTACCTTGTCTGAGACTTCCCACACAAAATTAAGCTCAACCTTATAGGTTCATAGGTTCATACTAGGCTATCTGCCCGAGGGCATTTACAAGCCTAGCCCATAGTTTTGTGGCTTACGCCACCCCTTTAGTATGGGGAACTATACCCATTATTTTGCTGTGCCTCTGTTGAGCAGTGACACTGAGGTAATCCCTGGGGTATATCTGCGATCTCCCATCCATTGGTCAAGATTTCTCTTGAACAAGGCCAGCGAGGTGCTCTGCCTCACATATACCGGGATTTTATTCCACAGCATAGGGAGTCTTTGGGTGATGAATCTATCCCTCCAGCACGTCCTATTAATAGCCGTGTCGAGGTTTAAGTCTCCCGCCCTTGTGGCTCTGACGGATCTAGATTTTTTGAGGCGAAGCATATTCATCAAATCTGGGTTTGACATGGCCTTGTATGTTAGGCAAAGGTCACCTCTGAGCAAGCGGTAAGCGACTGAATAGAGCTGGAGTTCTTTCAGTCGGGCAGCATAGGACAGATGTTTGAGACCCTTTATACTTTTGGTGAGGAACTTTTGTGGCCTCTCCAGCTGCTGCAAGTGTCGGGTCAGATACATTCCGAATGGGGCATTGTACTCCATCATTGGTCTGATGAGTGATGAGTATAGGGAGACTATGACCTCCCTTGATCTAGATGAGAATCCCTTCATGATAAGGTGGGCAATGTAGAAGGTCTTCCTAACTACTTTAGCTACATGGGTGTCGAATGACAGACTACTATCAACCTGGGTCCCCAGGTCCCTGATAACTTCTTCTGTACTCAGTGGATTGCCACCTATTTGGTAGCTAGGGGTAACCTTGTTTTTCCCGAAGGGTATGACTATGCATTTTTTGGCATTTAACTTTAGGCCATGGCTCTGGCACCAGTTATCCGTTTCTGTGAGACCCTTCTGAAGGATATCTGTGTCAGATGTGTTTTCTACTATGGCGCCCAGTTTGCAGTCATCTGCAAACTTTGTCAGCCATAACCCTCCTGTGTTTGCTTGTACTTCGGAAAAGTAGATGCCAAACAAGAGTGGGCCCAGGACTGAGCCCTGTGGTACACCACTTGTGACAGGCTTTGAGTCGGACATGGCGCCAGCAACTCTGACCCTGTGGGTTCTGTCACTCAGCCAGTTTGCAACCCATCTTGTGATGTATGGGTTAACATTTAAGCTGATGAGTTTTTCAAAGATACCTTCAAGATAAAAATCTAGTGAACACTGAAGCTTGAAAGGTCCATTGAAAGCAAGTACCAAGCCTTGCTTGTTCCAGCCTAAAGAACAGGTTAGAGGAAAATAAAGGACCATCAAGATCAACGTGGCAGGCATTACAAATATCACAATGTTGCAGAAAAATTTAAAACTGCAAATTTTATTTAAATTGTGGGCAGCTGTCCCAAAATATTTTTGTTCCATAACGAACAAGCACCTTAGAACAACGGAAGTTAATATAATACGTAATGTGCAACAGAAAGAGTGAAGAGAACTTTGAACACTTAATCATGGACATTCAGATTGATAATAAAAAGTGCAAATATAAAATGAAGCAAACTAAAAAGAGAAAAAAAATTACATACAGAAAATAGCTGCTTTGGAGTACTTCTCTTAAGAGTCTGCTTCAGCAGATGGCAAGACAGATGCATGTTTTTGGTTAGGCAAAACGGCAGGGACTAAATCTCTAAAACGTCAAATTCCCTGCTTCAGTGTCCTGAAGGTATTATAAGGATGGAGAACTAAGTCTATAGTCTCTCCCACATAAAGCGCTAAGATTTTGGTTATTTCTTTATCTCGACATGAGGACCTGAGCCTGAACAATCTAGAAAACTACATTCACTTTCCTGCTTAGGAGAAAATCTACAGTATAGAAGGACCGTTTAGCCCACGCTCTGCTTCTCCACTAATAGGAGAGATTGCTTCTCCACTAATAGGAGAGATTGCATCACCTCAACAGCAAAAAACTTTCCACACCTCTCCAGAGCGCTGTCCTACCCCCACTTCTTAAATTCACACCACTTTTAAACCAACCAAGGTTATTCCAATTATTCCACAACTTTATGTAAATTAGTCCCTCCATCTGAGCCTCGCTCCATTTTCCTGCAGCTTCAAAATGTTCTCTTTGGACTCTAGGTCCAAGTGAGAAGTGCTCTCTCAACCTCCTTTTTTCAAGAAAATCCATACTACGTTCTCCCTCCTCGAATACTACTTTTCATGGTTACTTCCGAAGTTTTTTTTCTTTTCTTTACTGGATAGATCTTTTTAAAGACATAATGTTCAAATTCTGGAAGGCGCTCTTAACCAAAGATGAAACAAAAGAAAGCTCTCCAAAATGTAAATATTAAGGCTCGCACTTGGAAATATTTTGGATGACAAGGAAGACCAAGTATATTCCAAAAATATAACCAAAGCTGGCTCAGCTCAAAAAGGTGCCAAGGTCAACTCTCTATCCACTTCAGTTTGATGAAGTGTCTAAGATGTGACACAAGGTAGCACTTTAGACATTTCAAACAAAATTACAATTAAGAACCATACCTTGTCAAGCTGGTTCAGGAAATGCATCAGGCTTATAAAGTGTAGGATTTTTAAATCCAAAGACTGCTCAGATGTTCAATAACAGAAAACTTCATTTAGAGAAACTATGGTTTAAGACACCCATTCATGATCTGGAATAACTTAGGTGAAAATAAAGTACCATTAAGATCAGTGTGGCAGCTCTATCTGTCTGCATGTAGCTTGCTACAGTAAATGCCAAGAGAGAATTCTCCTCCAAGGACTGGGATGGACACTTACTGCAGGACATAATTTGCTGCAAAATAGGAGCATGTTGAGGAACTCATTAAGCAGACATGTAAAAAGATATAATGCAAGTTCCAAAAAGAATGACTGCTGAGAGGAGAGAGAGAGAAAAAAAAAGCAAATCAGAATTCAGATACCGCTGCAAGAACAAAAGGTGAACACTTTGTTGGGACAAGAGGCTTGCACCAGTGGAACTACAGCACTAAATGACATCCAGCCTAGAAATGTAGACTACTTGGCACTTGCATTTTTTTATAACAATGATTATGTTTTTCCTACTAGTGAGGCAACTGGCTACTAGAAAGGCAAATAAGAAAATGTTTGAGAAGGTGCAGAACTTACCTGTCCACTTCAATTTGATGGTCCATTCATAGAAGAAAATTAGTTTTCCTTTCCGATTATTGATGGATGCTTCCCCGTCCAGACTGCTGACCTCAGACACCTCACAACTTCCATCTTCATTCTTTACCACAACTGCCTGGAGCAGCTCTTTAAGCTTTTCTGTAGACCAACTTGAAACATCACGTTCTGTCCTACAAGGTATAAAACATTTCAGTAAAATTACAAAACCCACGCCTTATGTAATTCTAGATTTATCACCGCAACCACAATATAAATCCAACATAACAAAACAACCACTTGGACAGACAGAAATTGTTAAGCACACTTTATTAAAATAAAAAAAGTAACTTCTCTAGCGCCTCGACTTTACTGTCTTTACAGAGTATGACATTTCACTGTAAAACACTTGACCTTGTATACCAAACACCAACTGCATCATTAATTAATAAAAATTAAATTAAATCAGAAATCAATTCAGTTCATTATTACGACCCTTAGCGGACATCGTATCAAATTTAAGAATAAACAGGACTCTTTTTTAAGGCTCCTCTATTCTTTACATCAAATAGATCATAAAAATTACAATGAATCTGTTCCAGAACAGTGACTTATAGACCCTCCACCTGGCCACTGCGATAATCCCAAAAATGTATGGCTATGGGGCTCTCCATTTTTCCTTTTTTAATATCCCTTATATGTTCACTGACCCTAGTTGCAAAGGACCTTTTACTTCTCCTACATAAAACTTCCTGCATGGGTATTTTAAAGCACATATTACTCCCTCACTGTCAACTACAATTACCTTGAATTTCATACATTTTCCCATTAATAACTGGGATACTTTACACAGGGACAAATTGAACATTTCCCACAGGAACTAGTACCTCTAAATGTTACTTATGTGGCTACAGCTCACAGTTGGCATACAGAATTTGCTTCTTTCAGCTGCTCCTGTAACCTTGCCCCTCTGGCTTTGTCTCCAAACCTTGCAACCTGGACTGACCCTCTAATATACTTATTCCTAACCCTGTCCATAGTTGTCACACCCAGTGCAAATCTGATTTTCAACTCTGCCACGTCAAGCTCCGACTCCTGCCTTTTTGTCAATGCCACCATCTCACTACCCTCTTGTAGACCTTACCTTTCACTCTTACTGGTACTAGTCATTCACAAATCACTCCCGACATTCCTCCACCCACTCCATCCAGCCTGTATTCTCCAACTCTCTTCCACACTCACCATTACTCTGAACTGTTGATCCTAAGTACTTAAACTCAGCCTAGTACAAACCTATGAAAGTGGATATCTGCCCTAAGGCATTTATAAGCCTAGCCAGAGTGTATGTGGCTTACACCACCCCTTAGGATGAGAATACTACGCCCTTTTAGGGTTTAGTTTACTATGCCTCTGTCTAGTAGTGACACAGAGATGACCCCCGGGGTAAACCTACGATCTCTCATCCACTCGTCGAGATTTCTCTTGAATAGAGTCAGTGAGGGGCTCTGCCTAACATGGACTGGGATTCTGTTCGAGTGTAGGGAGCCTCTGGGTTATGAATCTGTCCCTCCAGCACGTCCTATTTATTTCTGTGTTGAGGTTTAAGTCACTTGTTCTCGTGGCTCTGATGGATTTGGATTTTCTGTGGTGGAGCATGTCCATTAATTCCGGATTGGACATGGCCTTGTACGTCAGGCACAGATCACCTCTGAGTAGGCGGTATGCGACTGAATAGAGCTGGAGTTTTTTCAGTCGGGCAGCATGACATATGTTTAAGACCCTTTATCCTCTTGGTGAGGAACTTTTGGGGTCTTTCCAACTGCTGCAGGTGTCGGGCGAGATACATCCCAAATGGGGCATTGCACTCTATCATTGGCCTGATAAGAGAAGAGTACAGAGGCACAATGACCTCTCTTGATCTAGATGTGAAACCCTTCATGATAAGGTGGGCAATATAGAAGGTCTTCTCAACCACTTTGGCAATGGGAGTGTCAAATGAGAGGTTACTGTCAACCTGGGTCCCTAGGTCCCCGATTACCTCTTCCGTACTTAATGGATTACCGCCTATGTGGTAATTTGTCGGTACCTTGTTTTTCCCCAAAGGGTATGACTATACATTTTTTGGCATTCAGCTTAAGGCCATGGCTCTGGCACCAATTATCCGTTTCTATGAGGCCTCTCTGAAGGATGTTTGTGTCCGCTGGAGTATCAATTATGGCGCCCAGTTTGCAGTCATCTGCAAACTTTGTCAGCCACAATCCTCCTAGGTTTGTCTGTACCTCGGAAAAATAAATGCCGAACAAGAGGGATCCCAGGACTGAGCCCTGTGGGACACCGCTTGTGACTGGCTTAGAGTCTGACATAGCTCCAGCAACTCTGACCCTGTGGGTTCTGTCCTTGAGCCAGTTTGCAACCCATCTTGTGACATATGGGTTTACATTTAAGCTGGTGAGTTTGTCAATGATGCCCGAGTGGGGTATTGTTTCAAAGGCTTTTGCAAGGTCAAGGTAGGCTGTGTGAACTGCCTTACCCTCATCAATGGCCTTAGTGACCGTTTCAAAAGCAGGATCTGCCCTTGACAAAGCCAAATTGGGTAGGATCCAATGTCTGTAGGTCCCCAATGTCTTTGTTTATGAGTTCCATAATGATCCTCTCCATAGCTTTGCAGACCAGGCTCGTCAAGCTTATGGGGCGGTAATTTCCAGGGTCCGTAGAAGCACTGCCTTTGTGAAGTGGGACCACTGTTGCCATACGCCACTCTTTGGGTACGTATCCTGTAGTAAGGCTAAGATTAAACAGCAGCCTTATGTGTGGGTTTAGTTCCTCTTGGAGTTCATGTAGTACACAGCCCGGGACACCATCCGGTCCCATTGATGCTGTGTTTTTAGCTTTAGAGAGGGCGGCTCTCACCTGGGCATCTGAGATGTTAGGGAGGCTACACTCTGCTGGGATAGTTATTTCTCCTTTTGGGGGGGGGGGGGAATTTGCACTGACCCTGTCTGCCAGAATGTTGGCAATGTCAGTGGGTTTAGCTTCCTCCTTCTGTTGTAAAGTTTGTTTATGGCTGGGGTCCACCAGACCAGGCGCCTGCCTTTGGGGGAATGGGTCTTGGTTTTATTTGGGATTGCATAATCCATGCATTCTTGAAGGTGCCCATAGAAGGCATGTGCAAAGGATTCAGCAGTGTGGGTTGTGGTTTCCACTGGCCCAGGGGCCTTTAAGGATACCACTTCAGTCTTAAGAAGTGTGAAGTTTGCTTTTGAGAAGTTCTTCACTGTGGTCTTTTGTGCAGGGGGTGGGGACGGGATGTGGATTTCCAGTGAGATTAATTTATGGTCTGATCTTACCAAAGAGGGATATACTTCTGGTGTGGAGCATTTTGTCCCCATGTTTGTGATGATCAGGTCTAGTATATTGTCTCCTCTTGTGGGAATGGTGGCTAGTTGTTCCATTGCATTTGAGTTTATGAATTCTAGGAACCTTTGGGCTAGGGTGTTGGGGCTCGAGTAATGTTCCCAGTCTATGTTTGGGTAGTTGAAGTCTCCCAAAATGATGGTATTTGGAGAGACATTCATACTCTCCAGTGTCTTCAGGAAGGCTGTGTGGGGTTCCTGAGTTTGAGAGGGTGGTCTGTAGCATGCTACCAACTGTAAGGCAGTTTTGCCTATGGTTAGTTGCACCCCAATGCTTCGTGCGTTGTCACTAACCAGAAGGTGTGGGTATCTTTGACGAAAATGGATACTCCCCCTCCTTTTGTGGTTCGGTCCAAGTTTTGGGACCGGAAAGCATGATATGAGGTAAAACCTGATAGTGCTGGGGTGCTCTCAGGAGCCTTGAACCAGGTTGCAGTCACTGCACAAACATCGATGTTCTCCATACTGAGGAGGGCTTCAAGGGCGTGCATCTTGGGGTTTAGACTTCTGTCATTGAGCAGCATTACCCTTAGTTTTTTTCCCACTTGTGTTTTCTAGGGAGGTAGGTTTGTCATTTGAGCCTTGGGGTGGCAAGTTCCTTGGCCAATATCCGGAAGCCCAGGGGTGACAGGTGCAAGCCATCCCTTGCGAAGCAGCGTGGCTTGTCAAGCATGTCATCCCAAGCAGACAAACATTGGATCCCCTTAGAATGACACCAGTAATTAAGCCAATTGTTAAAACTGATCATTTTGTCTTTGAACTGTGGCATCATTCTTGGTGAGGGTAAGATGCTGCTCAGGGTCAGGGTCATACCGGCCTGGGCTACATAATCAGAGAGCTCCTCTAGGTCTCTTTTCATGTAGTCCAGGGAGGTACGTCTCAGGTCGTTCACACCGGCATGTACAATGACTGAGTCATATTTGTACTTGCTGTGGAGTGACCTGAGTGCTTGCGTTATGTGGCGGATTCTAGCTCCCGACAGGCAGCTTACTGTGACCCTTTCCTTGTTCAGTCTGGTGAGCGGGACGTCAGCGTGTCTGACTATGGAGTCACCTATTACGAGTGTGTCTGGCATGTTTGGCCTTAAGGGCTGTGACTTTAGCACACTGACTTTGTGAACTATGTGTTGCATGTGCTATGTCTTGAGGTGGTGGTTGCTTGGGTGTCTGCTTTGGAGGCCTCTGTTGCTTTGGTAGATTTTTAATCAGCGCCTCCAAGTATGTTTTTGTGTGTTCATGTGTTTGGTTTGCTGTTGCGATAGTTCTATGTGAGACTGGGTTTGTGGTGTGCGTGGTTACCTTCTCCTCCTGACTGGTCTTGCCAGTTCTGAATTGAGAGCGCTCAGCCTCCAGTTTGGCTATATAGTTGCATCTCTCGCATATATTTGTATTTGTTGGGAGGAGGAGAGGGTTGTCTGTGTACATGAGGCAATTGTAACATTGCCTCAAGATTCCCAGATTCACCAGCTGAACAGGAGAGGACGCCAGCAACTGACCCTTCGACATGCTAGAAATAGTGAAAAAGATTGCTGTGTAACTGAGTCAGAAAGGACCTATAGGGAGATGTGTACTCAACAGTTTAGGTGAATGAAGTACTTTTTTGTTTAAGAGTGCTTTACCTGTATAAAAATGCTTTAGGAGCAAGTGCCGAGCTTTTCAGATAGAGTATAGGGCTGTTTAGATTGCAAGTAGAACAGTTCTAAGGGAAAATTGAAGAGCAGACTTGGCGGAGCCAGAAAAAGTTTGACCGGCACTGCGCTATCCGCACGACCACACAAAGCCATGCAAAGGCGGATTTTAAGCAGTGAACTACAAAAAGAGCTAGGAATGGTCCCAAACAACCAATTACTACAGCTTCTTGTGCTGAGGTCACTTCCCCCAAGGACAGGTAGGCTGCTCAAGGCTCCCCACTCCCACTGGTGAGCAAAGAAACTTCCTTCTATCCAAGTAAGGTAATGGACAACACAGGAACTACACCACAGCCCAGAATACAGCAATGCCTGTATACTAGTCTAAACTAGTAGAGAAAGGCGGGAAAACAAGGATTGTTTTTTTGCTTTTTTGGTAGAAACACACAGAAAATGCAGAGACCGTGATAAATTAGTTACACAGGCTAGCACACTTTAGTGGGCAGCTTCCACAGTTAAATTAAGCAAACTTTCGATCAAATTCGACTAAATGTAACTTTAAGTGCAGATTTTAAAATAAATGCAGCAATCAGTTAAAAAACAGTTCAGGCTAGTTCAAAGTAAGCTACAGAAGCTACTTCCAGTGAAAAAAGCAAAGATACTTAAATCCAGAAGGTAGTCTATTTTTTGAGTTCCTTGCTGCTAGGACCACTCTGTACACCCACGTGGAGCTTGTTGGGAATTGGTTGAAAGATTATCAGATAGTAAGTAAAAGTTGTGAATGGATACATTTTTCTAAAATATTGGATAGTAGAAACTGGCCTGAAGTTAGAAAGCTCTGTAGAGGTCCCACATTTATGTAGTGGTATGATGTAGGATATTTTCCAGATATTGGGAACCTACTGATGTTAAGTTGTCTATCTCGCCGTCATTCTTGCTGGTTGGGTTCGGAGCCGATCCTCTGCTCCGATTCAGCCATCTACTAAAGGTTGAGAGCTATTTACTGGCTCGGGGCCTCCCCATATCCCACAATGTTTGGCGCTAGATACCCAGATCTTGTTTGCCACTTCAGCTACGAGGTTGCAATTTTACTGGCTCAGGTTGTATTATTCCATTTTTTTGTATTATTAGCTAAAAAATTTACCTTGTATTTTTAGTATATTTAGATAGTCTTCCCTTTTAGTGTAGTTAGACCGTGTATCCCCTAGTTTATCCCACCTAGGAAACTCGTTTTTTGTTAGCGCTTCTCCCCCCCCCCCTTGTTTCTTCTCTTTAGTGGCTAACCCACCCCTTTGGTACTTAATAGGAGTAGTGTTTAGCCTTATAGTATTTGTATATTTTTATTAAGGATAGTTTTTTGTAGTTATTATTGTTAGCTTAACTAGTGCGGGTGTGTGTGTTTTTGTGTGCCTTGTTTAAGCACTAGTTTAATTTTTCTCTATTTAGTATCCCCTTGCCAGTATGTCCAAGGATACTAAAGTTTCAGGCTTCAAGAAGTGTGACTCGTGCTGTCAGAAAATGTCTCTGACAGACGGAAACACTTCTCGTGTGTATTGCTTGGGTTCCCTACATCTGCAGGACTCCTGCTCGGTCTGTCACGCCTTCAGCCCGAGAGTCCTGCAGGAGCATAGGAACAAGCTTATTTTGAGAGGCTTACTTAAGCCAAAGGGATCCCTGGTGAAGCCTCAGGTCGGGGAAATCCTCAAAGCCCGCCAAACCATCGGCTCCTAGTTCGGAGCCGTCGCCGGGCGGAGCATCTTCCTCCTCTTCGATTACTGCTGGAGCCAACATCTCTAGACCTCAATCGGCTCAGACTTTAGTGTCGGAACCATCTTTGGGCCGAAAACGTTCAAGGTCCCCTTCCATAGAATCAGTTCATTCGGCTTCGAGGTTACCATTGCTTCAGTCTGAACGAAGCCATAGGTCCCACTCCTCTCGGTCCTCCAGGCTATCTGATCATAACTTGGAGAGGGTGGTCAGTAGACATCGTAAATCACAGGCCCTGGCCCAAAATGTTAACCAGCCCTTCTCAACAGACTGTGGCTGTCCCAGTGTCTTCAGCAATTCCTCCTCAGACTCCCCCTTTGCGTTCGGAGCCGGAGCCGGTTGGGGCTCGAATCTTGGAAATGTCAGAGCCAATACCACACCTTTCAGCTCCTTAGTCGGCTCCAATCTCTTCATTGGTTCTTTCCTTGGAGGGATCTGTGTGCCGGGACTCCCACATCGGCTCAGAGGGGGAGAGTGGCATCGGACCTTTGTCCGATCTCGTTCTCCCTCTCGGGGCTTCGGCGCAGGTGAGCTCGGCCCCATTGGCCTCGGAGCCGTCCCTCTCTGTGCCGGGAGGGGTTCATGTCTCTTCGGAGCGGAGACCTTCTGCTCTGCCTGATAGGGGTGCCTTCGAGGTCATGAGGAGCGTGCTGACTCCTGAGTCAGCTCCTTGATCAGCCCCTTCAGCTCCTCCCCCCATGGTGCCTGCATCAGTCTCTGCCCACCCACCTGACCCAAGCGTGGAGAACAGATGCTCCAGGTCGCCCCATTGGGCGTATCTTCATCTTCCGAGGCCTCCCCTGATCTTTCAGAGGAGCCCCCTCAGAAAAAAAAATGTAAGAGGAAACATGTCGACTCCCCCAAGTCAGTCACGTCTGATACTGACTTGGAGGATTCGGAAGGGTCTCCAAGATCCCCCTCCGAGGAGGTCTCTTTCAGACATCCTAGAGATCCTTAAGCATAGGGGGAACTGGACTGCCCTTAACCCTTCCAAGGATGAGTCTGTATACGTTTGGTTCTCGCCCTTCCACCTCCTGGGTGTCTCCACCTTTCAATACGCTCATGGAAGTAGTGGCTCGAAGGGCGTTGTCAGCCCCGGACACAGTGGAACCAACTCCCCGTAGGCTCACTAAATTCATTACAGCCCCACCCAACAAACAATTTTTGACAAAAGGTGTCCCCGTTGATGCAATGGTGGTGGCAGCAGCCACGAAGGAGGAGTTGGCTGACTCTTCGGTGCCTGTCCGTCCACCTAATAAAGAGTCTAGGACAATGGACAGGTATGGGAAGCGGATGTTTTCCTCAGCAACTTTTTCCATGCGGTCGTTGAATTATCTGTGCCACTTCACCCGCCTTCAAAGGGATCTTCAAGGAAATGGGTGATACCCTTCAGGATCCATCAGCTGCGGGGGCTCAAGATACGATCAACTCCCAGCTGGTGACCCTTAACTCAATCGTCAACTCCTCCATGCGGCTCATTTCTTATGCAGCCGATGGGGTGGGTATGGCCGCAGGTACAGGCATGGCTTTGAGAAGACATGCCTGGATGCAGTTATGTAACTTTGCTGACCCCTTTAAGGCATCCTTCACCAATACCCCCTTCAATGGTTCAGCTCTGTTTGGACCACAGGTGAAGGATACCCTTACCAGGTGTGAGCAGGAAGGCAAGACTCTCTCTGCCGTGGGAGTCCATTTCTCTACTCCTGCCGTGGGAGTCCATTTCTCTACTCCCTCTAGACCATACCCTAAAGGTCAGAAGAGTGGGAAAATGTGGTTTTGGAAACAAAGGAGTCATGCCTGACACATGTGGCGAGTTTCCCTCCAGGGGCAGGGGACGGAACAATAATAGAAGCCGCCCGAGGGGCAGAGGGGGTCCGCAAAATCAGGGTAGCAGAGAATCTTTCTCCGACAAACCCTTTCAGCACCCCTGAGGGGCTGCCCGACTGTCCACCTTCGGAGGCAGTCGGGGGAAGAATGTCTCTGTACCCAGAAGCCTGGCAACTCCTCACACAAGACAAATGGGTACGGTCCATCATATCCGAGGGTTACAAAATCCCCTTTATCCACACCCCTGTACAAACAACCAAGTCCCTTACAGATGTTCCACCCAGTCTAAGGGAACAAGCAGTGCCAGAAATTTCAAAACTGCTAGAAAAAAGGGCGATCCAGCCAGTCCCAGCAGACCAGCAAGGATCAGGAATTTACTCCAAGTTAAGCAGGTTAAACAAATCTGTTCAAAGAACGGAGTTCCGGATGGTCACCCTTCAGTCCATTCTACCCCTTTTGGGTCAGGACAACTGGATGTACTCCAGACCTTCAGGATGCATACTACCATATCGAAATGGACAGGCACTCCAGAAGGTTTCTCCGCTTCCGGCTGGGAGCCAGTCACTATCAATTCAGAGCCCTGCCCTTTGGTCTCACCACAGCTCTCAGGGTGTTCACCAAATGCATGGCAGTGGTTACGGCTCACCTGAGACTGCGAGGATTCCAGGTGTTTCCATATCCAGACGACTGGCTCCTTACTGCTTCCACCAGGCATCAGCTACTGTGAGCCAGGGATTATACCATCCAAACTTGCTCCGAGCTAGGTATTTCAATAAATTTCGAAAAATCTGCATTGTCGCCTTGTCAGTCTATAACCTTTGTAGGCGCAAGATTAAACACAAAAGATCTGTCCGCAAAACTTCCTCTAGACAGAGTGTCAGACATTCGCCGGCATGTGCAGGTCTTACTACAGTGCAAGAGGATTCAGGCCAGATTTGTACTAAAAACGTTGGGTCTCATGGCAGCAGCAATCATACTAGTTCCCCTGGCTCATTTTTCACATGCGGATTCTTCAGTGGATGCTTTTTACCCAATGGTCCTTTCAGCAACTGCCGATGTCTCACAAGATAATAATCACTCAGTCATGCAGATACCACCTGGCTTGGTGGATGGTCTCCCCTCTAGTACTCCAGGGCAGACCATTGTTCTTCCTTTTGCCACAGTGACCACAGATGCCTCCCTAATCGGGTGGGGGGGGGGGGATTTTCAAGGCAGGACTGTCCAGGGCACTTAGCAACCTCTAGAGTACCACCTGCACATAAATGTCTTGGAGATGAGAGCGGTGCTTCTAGCTTGCAAGCTGTTCAGGACTCTCTACCCACCGGAACTATTGCAATTCAAACAGACAATATGTCTGTAGTGTGGTATATCAACAAGCAGGGTGGAACCAAGTCCTATCCCTTATGTCAAGAAGCATTCGACTCTGGCAGTGGGCGATCTCCTCTCAACGGTTTCTGATAGCAACGCACACCCCCGGGAAGTTCAACGTCATAGTGGACAGGCTAAGCAGAGCTATTCTCATGCCTCACGAGTGGTCTCTCAGTCAGTAGCGGACAAAATTTTCCGCAGATGGGGTCAACCTTGCTGCGACCTTTTTGCAACTCCTCTCAACAGCAAGTGCAACGATTTCTTCACTCTTCCCCCTTCCCGGCCACTCCCCCAGAGACGCTCTAGTTCACGATTGGCCCCGAGGTCTTCTGTATGCATTCCCACCTTTTCCCCTAATTCCCAAACTAATTCAGAAGGCGACCGCATTGGGATCCAGGATGATCCTCATTGCCCCTTACTGGCCTCGACAAATTTGGTTCCCATTCCTGCATTGTCATCTGCTGGAGCAGCCTTGGAATCTGGACCCAATGCCAGACCTCTTGGTCCATCAGTCGGGCGGGCTGCACCGATCCCTTCAGTCTCTCAACCTCACAGCCTGGTTGCTCCACTTCCAACCTTGGCTAGGCTTCCACATATTTCTCAGCCGGTACATAAAATCATCCTTTATTCACACAAATCTACCACCAGGAAGACTTATGCTAGTAAGTGGAAACGTTTCTCTTTCTGGGCAGAGGCTAGGAATATAGATCCCTTTACAGCCCCTGTCCATCATGTTCTAGATTTTTTAGCAGAACTTTTTCAAGCTGGCTCCTCGTCTGCCACCAACAGGGTCCAATTAGCTGCTATTGCAAATTTCCATGCTGGCCTGTCAGAAACCAGCATCATGTCCCACAAACTTTGCAAGGCCTTTCTTAAAGGGACTATTTTGCTTAGGCCCCCGGTCAGAGATCCCCCGCCTCCGTGGGATTTAAACTTGATATTAGCATCCTTGATTCTTCCCCCTTTTGAACCTGCGTCTTCCTTTTCCTTAAAATTACTCTCCTGGAAGACTCTCTTTTTAGTAGCCATCACCGCACCTAGGAGAGTTTCGGAACTTTAAGCCCTCTGTATTCGTCCTCCTTACCTTGTGTTTCATAAGGATAGAGTTTCACTCAGGACTAATCCTTCGTTTCTGCCCAAGATACCTTCCGAAACAAACCTGAATCAGGCTATTGATCTACCTGTCTTTTTTCCTAACTATTCGAACAAAGCTGAACAAAAGTTACACCAACTGGACGTTCATAGGCAATTACGTTTTTATTTGGTTAGGACTAAGCAAACAAGAAAATCAGACCAACTTTCTGCCCTATGCTGAGGGCAAACAGGGACTGCCAGTTTCTAAAGTAACCCTATGCAGGTGGTTGGCCTCTATTATTACTTTGATTTATCAACTGAGTCATAAGGAATTCCCTACTAAACCTAAACGTCATTCCACCAGAGCGTTAGCTACTTTGGTAGCTTTTCAAGCAAGACTACCAATGGAATCTATTTGTGCTGCAGCCACATGGGCCACTCCTCATACTTTCATTTCACATTATAAGTTGGATATGGCCTCTAGGGGTAGAGCTGATTTTGGTTCCACTGTGCTCAAGAGTCTGTTTCGATGAGCCACCCAGGACTAAGGTACTAGGGACGCTGTCCCAACCAGCAAGAATGAAGGCGAGATAGACAACTTAATGTTAAGAAGTTATGTACCTACCATAACGTTCCATGTTAGTTGTCTTCTCGCCTTCTTTCTTGTGTTCCACCCTCCATCCCTCTAGCCTGGACAGACAGAGAAGAGTCCCTTTTTGAGGCCTTCTTCCTCTGGATAATTCTTATCTGGGTTATGTCCTTCCTCTGTTTTACTACTGTAGGTAAACCTTGAGTTTGGACAGGTGTCCTTGAGATTTTTCTATGGTGATAGCTCTGCCAAATGAGATCTGGGTATCTAGCACCAAGCACTGTGGGATATGGGGAGGCCTCAAACCAGTAAATAGCTCTCGAGCTTTAGTAGATGGCAGAGTCAGAGCCGAGGATCAGCTCCGCACCCAACCAGCAAGAAAGAAGGTGAGAAGAAGACAACTAACATGGAACGTTATGGTAGGTACATAACTTCTTATTCTATTATGAAATGATTGATCAGAACAGAGACTGGATAAGAGATAACATCTGCAGCTAACTTGAGATATTTGGAAGGTAAGTTATCAGCAGTGAAAGAAGTAGGTTTGAGATTTTTAAGCAATTTTTAATGGTACTAGTTTGCGTGGGTTTGAATAAGGAGACACTGTATGCATCATGTGGACTTTTGGGGATGGTTAGGGGAGTATTGCTGTTATTTTTGTTAGAATTAATATGGAGTTTGTAAAGTAAGTATTAAAATTGTGTGGTTATGCTGTCCATAGTATAGCCCAGAATTTATTGGGATTGTTATGGTGTTTTTGTTGGGGTGAAATGTAATATGGATTTTTGTCATTTTTTGATCGGTTTCTTAGTTTTATTTCTTAGTTGCTGGTAGTAATCTAGGGTGACCCGTTTTTTATTGGAGCGGTACTTTACCCAAGCTTTATCTCTGGGTTTAAGTAACATGGTGATCAAAGGTCAGGTTGCTGTCACCATGCATTCCCATGTCCATAACCACTGGTCTCCTTTTAGGGGTGTATTATTAATGTGGAAATTTCGTTGGTGGCCATTTTTCCAGTGGGTAGTAGTATGCATTTTTTCACGTTGAGTTTTAGCCCATGGCTCTGGCACCATTTGTTTGTCTGCATCAGACCCTCTTGAAGGATATCTGTCTTTTGGGTGATTCAATGACTACACCTATTTTGAAGTGGTCTGCAGAGAAATAGATGCCAAAAGTAGAGGCCCCAGCACTGATCCCTGTGGGACTCCAGTAGTGACTGGACATTTTGTGGAGCTGGATTCCTGTATCTTAACTTTCTATGTCCTGTCAGTGAGCCAGTTGGCTATCTATCGGATGACATATATGTTTAAACTTAAGTTTGTTAGTTTATCTACAGTTCCCCAATGAGGTATTGTGTCAAATGCCTTGGCAAGTTTGAGGGAGATGGTGTGCACTGTTTTCCCCTTGTTTATAGCTTTAGTGACCTTCTTGAAGAAGTCCACTAGGTTAAGTAAGCATGACCTGCCTTTAATAAAACTGAAATAGGTAGGGTCCATGGTCTGTGGTTTCCGGGTCCATGGTCTGTGGTTTCCGATGTCATTTTTATCAGATCCTTGATAACTGGTATGTAATCAGGTTCCAGTCCTGAGCAAAACATAATTAATTGTCGATAGTGCACTATTTCTGTTAGTATCGCTCTTAAGTCATCTGCTTTTTCTTGTGGCGAGGTGCAAGTATTACGCAAGGTAATTCTGTTGCCCATCCAGTACCTTGTTAGTATGTACCTCTTGCTTGCCCATTCTTTGATCAGCTATCTCTATATTTGTCCATTCTTTGATCAGCTGTCTCTCTGAGCATTTCTTTTGGTTAAAGTTATGTTCCTCTTTTTTCCTTCCCACGCCTCTGCATAGTATCCTATCACTCCACTTCCTTTTATAAATTTGACATGTTCTTTTTTAGTAAGCTATGTCTTGTGCAGCACTGTTAACTCATCTCCCAGTGTATCCAATACTCTGATTTTTTTTCCATTTTTTTTTTTTTACATCTGTAAGGCTATTTATATTCCAGGTAGATATGCTAAATGGCATGTTTCAACTCATTTGATTTCCCTATGTCTGCTTTACCCCTTCGGTGCACCTACCTTAAGAAATCCTTGTATTATATCAGTAGTCATCTTTTCAGCTCAAATGGACTTTTGCCCTTTTTATTCCAATCTTTAACCCCACAGACTTCAAAAAAAAACTTTGAATAAAATAAATAAATACAAATCGTCAAAGCTTTAACTTTATACATCTCTTACTTCCCCTGCTTCATGTATGGCTTTTAGCTTACAACACATATCAGCTTATGCTCTTTAATGATGCTCGTTTTCATAAGCATTTGAGTGAACTTATGCTGGCTGCCCCTTACCATTACTTTCACAGGGATTTATTAAGGGGCTAGCATGAGCCATATGGCTCTGCTAATAAGGGCTTTTTTCCACAACATGCCCATTTGTAATTCAAAGACATGTTAAATGTGACAAAGTAGGACCTCATTATTAGCTAATCTGCATGGTCTCTGAATCATATTTACTGCCACACTGTTATGGTAATAAACTGTTGTTCATCTAGGAAATGGAATTCCACTCCTCCAGTCATTCTTACACACACACACACACACACACACACACACACACACACACACACACACACACACAATAGTCCTGATACCTGTCTAATAGTTCTGTCCTCCAATGGTTCCCCCACCTAAGTAATAGACGTGGGTTTACAGAGTGGTCCTAGCAGCAAGGAACTCAAAAAAGCGACTACCTTCTGGATTTAAGTATCTTTGCTTTTTTTTTCACTGGAAATAGCTTCTGTTGCTTACTTTAAACTAGCCTGAACTGTTCCCCCCCCCCCCGATTACTGCATTTATAAACTTTGTATGTTTTTTTATATTCCTCCAATGCTTTCTTAAAACATATCTACACTCACTATAGCATACATTTCTTGGTTATCTAGATGTTTCAAACACATTTTTAAATAATGAACATACTGCACAACAACCAACTTACTCCCCTTGTCCGCCGGCTTAAATTATTTCCTTCCTATTACTCAAATGTCGGAGATAATGCCACTCTTTTTCTCAAGTTATAACTAATATTTGATTAATTGCAACAAAAATTATCATATTCTTTTTCAATGCAAAAAAAAAAAAAAAAACACTCTGGATAACATTGTTGATAGAAAATAAAAAATGGCTCTTTTATGTTACACTACTGGTATTAAGTCTACAGTATGCATTAAAATCGCATTCTGACCCACATGAATAAAAGCTTTCATTGCTTATGTCCACATCACTGTCTGCAAAAACAATCATCATAAGTTTTATTTGCTTTATTGTCCCCTTTGAAATACTCCCCTCGTAAATATAACTTCTAACCAGTCTAAAGACTTCATACTTAAATTTCATATAGTCTGGGCAAGACAGTTGGGACAAATTTGAGCCACATACAGACAACTCGTCAGAAAAAAACATATCCCAACAAATTAACATTCTATCTTATTGTCCACTAATTTATTTCCATTTACCAAACATTTGATTGTCCTTTTCTGTTTTCTGGACCACAGACCATGTATCCCCATGAACGCTTATGATGTTGCCCTGGTTGCTCCTCATTCCAATGAAAAATCCTCTGAAAACCACCTGGGTTTTTAGCTGCCAGTATAGGAGGATAGCCAGTCATTTCCTCACTATCATAGTCAGTAGAGGCAGCTTGACTGTCATTAGATGAAAAAACTCCATGCTGGTTCTTCTCCTCTAAGCCAGCTGAAATGTCACGCGACAAACTGAATCTGAGAATTAAGCACAAAAGCCTGGTTCTATTCATAATCATGCAAATCTCGAACCAGTTTTCTCCTTTTCTGCTCAATTATATCCTTTTCAAACCCCATTAATCCTTACAATCATTAGAGTTAAAAACTTTTCCAGACAGGCAGCATTGGATTTTCAGGTAATGTCTTGACACCATCTCCTCCCTTTTGTTTTTTCACCAAGTCCCACTCTACTAAAATGCTAACCCATTCCAGGCTGCATTTATGTGCTGCAACTATCCACATTGTATGAAATTTGTCATTTTCATCTGTTAAAATCAAACATGGTGGACGGACTTAACATCACTCCGAGAGGCTTGAGAGCAGTGTAAAAGTAAAGATACTGCTGGAGGCTTTGGATGTTAAAATAAGTTGAAGCTTCCTTCCACAGTGCGCGTTTCAGTTTCTCACACGATACCTGAACATCTGTGGACATGAAACTATCCCAACCATTGAAAAAGGAATGTTGGACCTTTTGCTTCTTTCCTCATCCAGCCATTTTATCCAATAACATTGTTAATACATCACCGCTGTTCTGTTGGCTATTATTAGCAGCATTACCAGGCAATGAATGTTTCCCCATCGATATAACAAAGTTCTCCATACCTCTTTGTGTAGGGTCTAAAGTACCATCTCTAAAGACTCTCGATATTTGTGCAAAGGAATCAGTGGTCATCCAAGAAAACTGGAGATTCACCACAGCAACTATGATACAAATCCAATATAATTAAACAACCACCTGGACGGACAGCAATTGTTAAACACTTCATTAAAACAAAAAAGTAACTTCTCTAGCGCCTCAACAACTTTACTGTCTTTACAGAGTAGATTTCATTGAACACTAATTGCATCATTGAAAAATAAAATTTAAACTTAAATCAGAAGTCTCCAATTGAGCTCATTAGAGGACATATCAGATTCAAGAATAAACACAGACTCTTTTTTAAGGAGCCTCTACTCTTTACAACAAATGAATCATACACAATCTGTTCAGAACAGTGGCTTGTAGACCCACCACCTGCCCATTGAGATAATCCCAAAATGTATAGCTATTTTCCCCTTTTTAATATTCTTATGTTCCTTGACCCTAGTTGCAAAGGACCTTTTACTTTCTCCTACATAAAACTTCCTGCATGGGCATTTTAAAGCATATATTTTTATGATGCATTTGATGTAAAAAGAGTAGGCTCCTTAAAAAGGAGTATATGTTTATTCTTGAATTTGATACTATGTCCCTTAAGGGTCTTGAGCTCAACTGGAGATTTCTGACTGAATTATTTAATTGTTTTATTGTTTAATGATGCAATTAGTGTATGTGGTACACAAGGTCAAGTGTTTAACAATGAAATGTATTCTGTAAAAACAGTAAAGTTGAGGCGCTAGAAGTTGTTTTTTGTTTGAATAAAAAGTGTGCTCAACAATTACTGTCCATCCAGGTGGTTGTTTCATTATAATTCTAGATTTATGTTGAAGGATGCAAGTCATTATTTCCCATTTCTAACAGCAAACAGCAGCTCACTGGATTTAGAAAAAAAATATATACAAATAAAATACTAAAAGTGAAAGCAATTATCAGCCAAGAGTAAGTCCCACTGCTTACAAGCATCATCAAGCCTGCACCATGTGCAAATTTAATGAATACCCAACTTGCTGTAAAGTGTGGTTGTATATAACTTTATTCCAAGCAATAAGGGTGAAGGGGGCATGGAGGTCTCAAAAGAAACAGAATGAAAGATAGTACCAAAATGAATATGGCAGCATTTGTTATGAGGCTGTCTCCAGGTGACAATCACTAGGGGGGAAAAGTTCTCTCACACACGAAAGAAAGTCACTACGTCAGATGCCACAGCAAGCAAAACCCTATGCACAAGCCTGCCTGCACTGCATAGCAGGATGGAACCCTGGCAGCAATCCAGATGAACAGAGTTCAGTTGGAAGCTGAAGTGCTACAGTGTCGGAATAAACAGCTTTTTATCAGCTCACACATCCCAAAGGGAAGACTGAGGTTCTACATACATGAGGGCAGGAAACCCCCTAGTGTGGCCAGCGAATATCACCCACACTGCAAGCATGTAACCATTCACACTCCGTTACTAAGAAGCAAGGGGGGGGCATGTGCATATAAGTGTGACACCGACTTCACTCTGCCCAGCTTAAAATTCCCTTCTCCCCACTCTTGGCTGTGCATACAAAACGTCCACCTCCCAATTCTAGGTTCTCTTGAAAGAGAGCAGTCTTAAGAGTTGTACACCAATGAAAGCACTCTGGAAAAGGGGCTCACCTGCACTGCATACTCATGACAGGATTTCCTTCTTGCAGTCAGTGGTATACAGTTTGGATCCTTTCACCTCCATTCGTCTACTGTGCTACAAGCAATTGACTTGACCAGACCGTGCTTCCTGGTTGCCCCTGAAAAGTGACACTTATCTAGCAAGCTTACCCAGTTAACAAATGTATACATTTAGCAAAGCCACTGGGGAACAAAAAGTGGCTGATGGTGAATTGGCAGATTTGGCAGATAACCACAGGCATAGGCTACAGGGAACACAAACCCTGTGTGTAGTTCTGCCAATGCCATTTACTTAAAACTTAACAGGAGTTAAATATTTTAAAAAATAAATAGTTTCTAAACATTTTAAAGTTGATCTGCCTCCGAGAGGCAGACAAAGAAATGAACTATGTAATATTTGAAAGATGACAGACCTATCAAGTTTCATTCCATGCACATACCACAGATGTATATGTCAATTACTACTTAAAATAAAAGTTAATGTTCTCACCATCACTAGGTATCTGCGTTGTCCATTTTTCGTTCCTCCTCACAAATGGGTCTCAAATCAGACACTGGATCAGACTGTGATTTTCCCCAGACTTAAAGATCAGAGTCTCGAGCTCCTCCTACTTATAAACACACCATGCCTTCAACTCCCCAGATCAAGTTTGCTGCCCTAAAGCAAACAGAAATTACCACAATTATACAGAAAGAAGAACCAGAGGCCTAAACCTGGAACCAAGAGTTCCAAAGTCTTCCAAGTACTTCACAAAAGCACCAAGCCAAGGGATGGATAGGAAAGACGGGAGGAGGAATTCATTCCTCCTCACAAATGGGTCAGAGTCCCCAGCTACGCAACTCCTAGGTGGTCCTAAAGGATGGATATGCCTATGCATGGCTGAGCTAAAGGCTGCCCTGCTCCTGGAGATGATGTCCAGCTTATGAGTAACAAAGGTATGAGACTTGGACCAGGTTACTGCAGCACAAACCATCAATGGAAGCTCTGGACAAAAAGGCAGATGAAGTAGCCATTGCCCTAGCGGAATGAGCCCTGGGAGGTTGGGGCAAGTTTACACCTCTGAGTAAATGTAATGAAATGCAGTCTTAGCCATTTCTCTAGAGTGATTTTGGAAACTGCCTGTCCCGCCCAGTTTGTAGAGGAGATGACAAACAGCTGATCAGATTCTCTTTCTTCTGATAGGTAGAAATGTAACTGTCTATGAACATCCAAGAGATGTAATAGGTACTCACCTCTGAGAACTTGGAAAGAAAACTGGCAAGTGAACTGAGTGATTAATGTTAGACTCAGTGGCCACCTTAGGCATAAGGAATGTTCAAGGAAATAATCTTTGTGAAAAAAAAAAAAAAAAAAAAAAGTGATGAAAGGAGGTTTTGTCCGACAAACCCAGAGTTCAAGAAAAAAAAAATTATGTTACATGAGTGCGCAGGTTCAAAAGGCTTCTGGGTGATGGCGTGCAGTACCATAGCGAGATCCCAAAGAGGAGAGGGGTCTTTAGTTGGAAGTCTAAGATGAACCCCCCCCCCCCCTTAATGAAAGGCTTACATAGTTTGGAAGAGAAAAGGGATGAATTTTTCTTCCCAGTGTGGAAATTGGTATGGCAGCCTGTTGGAATTTGATGGTGGAGAAGCTAGCTCCTTCTTGAAAGGGAGAGTAGTACGGAAAAGGAGAATATCCAATACGGGTACTGAGAAAGGTTCAATATTTCCTTAGACGCCCAAATAGAAAACCTCTTCCACTGCTGTTGTATGTAGACCTTTTTACAGTGGAAGCTCTCAGAGAGGCCAGAACACTGTTGTGAATGAAGGGGGCTACCCTGGACTTTCTTACAATTACTGGAATTAGAGAAACCATGTTGTCAGCTTGACGACAAAGAGATTGTCTCGGACGGTGGAGATACAAGATCCTGTATGGGATCTAGAATCCAAGGAGGAAACTTGAGGACAGACCAAAGAAAAGGGAACCACACCTGGACAGACCAGAAGCCAAAAGGTGATCAATGGTAACTAGGGAAGGAGACCTATGGGCTAAATGTGAATTAGAGCATCCCTTGGTGATTGTCCCTCCAGGGGGATCAGAGCAAAATACTTGCTTGGTGCTCAAGGAAGAGGCAAAGAGTTCACAAAGTACAGTTGTGTACCTACCATAAATGTAGATGTTAGTGTATTCACTGTTGCAGTCATTACTCTTGGGTTATCCTGCTGGCAGGCTACCCTCAGTCGGCCAGAATTCCAAAGTCTAGATCCGGCGTCTGTTGCCATCGCCTCTTCCCTGAAGTCAGTGAGCCAGGGGTATAAAAGATGCAGCAGACGCCTTTTTCTTCAGTTTTTCTTGTCCCAGATGTCAGGTGCCCCCAAATTGGTAGGCTGAAAAATATACCAATAAAAATGCAGAAAAATAACATTTTCTTTATCTACAAGCAAATACTCCAAATAGGTTGTATAGGATAGAGAAGTACAGATAAGACCCAGCAAAGAGAAGGGGGATGGTGGGTGGGTAACCTGGACTGCAACAGTGAATACACTCGAACATCTACATTTATGGTAGGTACACAACTGTACTATGTTTGTGTTTCACTGTTGCAGTCATTACTCTTGGGTTGAATCCCAAAGCAGAGGATGGATGGCTGGGCTAAACAGATTAGGAGAGGCTATGAGGCCCTGTAGAACTGCAGTGGCAAAGCCTGCGCTGGACTTTGAGTAAAGAGGTAAGTGGTAGTGCTTTGTGAAAGTGTGCACTGAGCTCCAAGTTGCAGCCTCGATATCTTTGGTTGGTACTTCTCGGAGGAAGGCTGCTGAAGTGGCTGCTGCTCTGGTGGAATGAGGCCTAATGCCCTTAGGCACATATCTGCCATGTTGAGAATAGCAGAAACTGATGCAAGGGCCTATCCATTTAGAAATAGTCTGTTTTGAGATAGCCTTTCCTTGCGATCCCGCAGCATATGACACTAAAAGTTGCTCAGTCTTTCTGAAAGCTTTAGTTCTGTCCAAATAGAAGCGTAACTGCCTGTGTATGTCCACAGAAAGCAGAATTTTCTCACCCTTGTTCTGTGGATTTGGAAAAAAAGGTAGGAAAGTGAATGGTTTGGTTGAGGGCCACACTGGATACCACCTTAGGCATAAATGTAGATTTGTCCTCAGACACACTGTCTGGATGAAAAATGATAAAAGGGTCCACAGCCATGAGTGCTTGCAACTCCGAGATCGCCTTGATGAGGTTATTGCTAGGAGCAGAGCCGTTTTCCAGGATAAGAATTTTATATCTGCTGTTGAAGCTGGCTCAAAAGGAGGCAGTGTGAGTTTTTCACAAACATAATTGAGGTCCCAGGCCGGAATTGGTGCTCTCCCTTGGAGGCCTAATGTTTTTTGCCCCTCTGAGGTACTGCCTTAAAGGATGAGAAAAGATAGGTGGTTCCGTATTGTAATGGGCTGAAATGGCAGAGGCATGAATCTTCATTGATGAGAAAGGCCTTTGTTCAGCATCTCAGTTAGGTATTGTAAAATCTGAGGTATATTTGGCATACACATGTCAATGCCTTGTTCCTGGCTCCAAGCATAGAATCTCCTCCATTTTTCTGCATAAGATTTTCTGGTACTGGGCCTCCTGGCCACCAAGATAACATCCATAACAGCTTTTTGAAAGAGGTGTATTCTGAATGGTTACATCATCTGCCATGCTGCCAGATTTAAGGTCCTGAGTTGGCTGTGCAGGATCTGATGGTTTTGTTGGGTCAGCAAGTGAGAAGCAATATCCATGCTGGACCTTGAGACAAGCTCTTTAGAACTGGGTACCAGTGCTGGCGTGGCCAGTCTGGTGCAATCAGTATCATTTTTGGCTTCTCTTGTCTGACCTTTAGGAGTACCCTGGAAAGGAGGCAGTGGAGGAAAGGCATACACTGTTAGGTTTTTCCAGCTGAAGGATAGGGTGTGCACTTTCCATGCTTGCTCGTGATAAATCCTTGTGCAAAATCTCTGCAATTGGTAGTTGTGAGGGGAGGCAAATAGATCTATGTCTGGGCATCCCCATTTCCTTATCATGTTGAAGACTTGTGGATCCAGTTTCCATTCGTGGGGATCCATGAGGTTTCTGCTTAGTTCGTCTGCCAGAGTACTTGTTTTTCCTGGCAGGAATTGTGCTTGCAGGTGAATTTGAAAAGCCAATGCTGTGTCCCATAAGGTCATTGCTAGTCTGCAGAGGGGGTAGGAATGTGTACCTCCCTGCTTGTTTATGTACCACATGACCATAGTATTGTCTGTCTTTATCGGTAGCCGTCCTGGATGAAGCAGGTCCTTGAAAGCTGTCAGGGCATTTTGAACAGCTAGTCCTGCCCAAATAGGGACGTCTGGCAACCCTGGTTGTGGGTAAAATTAATGGCAGACCCTTGTTGTGGTGACAGGCTTCTGCCCACCATTGAAACTCCTGTTATAGGCAGGGAATGAGTGCAATTACTGTCTCCAGGCTGTGGCAATGCAGAGTCCAAACACTTTTTAGATACCATTGTAGTTTCCTCATATGCAGTCTGGCATATGGAATTAGTAGAATGCAAGATGCCATGAAACCCAGGGCCTGCAGGATTTTTCCTTGCAGATAAGTGGGTTTTTGCTGCCAATTTCTTGAAGTAAGAAGTCAGTTGCTTTTGTTTGTCTGGCGTGAGATAAGCCATCTGGGCAGTTGTATTTAAGCTTGCACCCAGAAATATTATCTCTTGAGAGGGCACTAGTTATTTTTCTTTTTGTTTACTGTGTACCCTAGGCCAGTTAGTAATCTTTTGACAAACGCCAGATGCTTTAAAAGAATGTCTTTGGTCTCTGCTTGAATTAGGCAGTCTTCCAAGTAGGGATATATTTGGATTCCTCTTCGTCTGCAAAACGCAATTACTGGCGCCAGGCATTTTGTGAAGACCCTGGGTGCAGTAATAAGCCAAAGGGCAGTGCAGAGAATTGGTAATGCATTGAGCCAGCTATGAATCTGAGCTATCTTCTGCAAGATTGTCCGATTGGGACATGCAGGTATGCCTCTCTTAGGTCCAAAGTTATGAGCCAAGCCTTCTTGCCCAGCATGGGCAGTAGCTGCTGTAGTCAACATCTTGAATTTTGGAACTTCCAGAAACGTATTTAGTATAGATAGGTCCAGTATTGGTCTCCAGGTTCTGTCCGGAGTACTAGGAAATGTCAAGAGTAAAATCTTTGCCCCTGCTCTTGTTGTGGTACTTGCTGAATGGCCCTCATGTCCATGAGGGCTGTAATTAGTTTTTGTGCCTCTGCCCATTGATTGTGTGGCAGGGCTGGCTTACCTTGATCTTGGTAGAGTGTGAAAATGGAACCTGTAGCCTTGGGACACTATGTTCAGGACCCATTTGTCTTGGGTAACCATTTGCCAATTTGATGAAAAAAGTGCTAGTTTTCCCCCCAAGGGGGCTATCAAAAGAAAAGTGCTTGGATCTGGCAGAGGAAAGTCATTGGGACGGTTTCTTGTAAGGCTGTGATTTGTCTTCTCCGCTTGCTTTTGGAGGTAGGAGTGAGCACCCCATTGTTTACGTCTGTATGAGCCTTGGGGCTGAGATCTGCCTCTAGGACGCCTGTATCTGCCTGACACTGGAAAGGACCAATTTTTAGGCGGCCAGTTTCTGCTAAACCTGGGCGGTTGTACCTGTAAGAAATCCTTGACTGCATGGATTTTGCTTTATCCTCCATTTTTTACAACATCTCTTCTGCTTTAGTACCAAACAATCAAAGTATCATGCTGCAATGGTGCATCTAATAATTTTGCTTTAACATGATCAGGCAGATTCTGTTCCTTTAACCAAGCATGCCTTCTAATAACAGAACCTGTAACAGCAGCCCTGCAAGAGGCCTCCAATGAATCATAACCACATTGCAAAGTATGCTTTCCCACTTGTTCAGCTGCATGCAATAAATCCTGCAATTCTTTGTTCTCTGAACATTCAGTATTTTGTCAGCAATTTCTGTTTAAGCAGTGACATCAAACATTGTCAGTTTCATATGCTTAAATATCAGCAATTTAAAGCCCTTACAGCCAAGGTAGCAGAAGTGTAGACCCCCCCCCCCATCTGTCTAGAGCCCTAGAATCCCTATCAGAGGGGACAGGGTTTTTTGCAGTGGAAGCTTTAACCCCTTTGGGACCTTGAGATAAAGTTTCTGGGTCAGCAGCAGGGTTCTTGTATAGGAATTTGAGAATCCGGAACCCTGTAGTATCTGTCTGGCTTAGCAGGTGCAGGGGGGTAAAGAGTCAGGGGACAGGCCAGACTCTGAAAATACATCATCCACAATGTCTAAAACAAGTGGAATAGCAAGGGGTCTATGCTGAGGAAGTAGCAGAAAGTCTGAGCCTTTTCTTAGATTCAGAATAATCTTGGCTCTCCCAGTGGAAATATTTCCTCATGGTATGCAGGATTTCTCCAAAAGAATAATCCTCAGGAGGAGAGGCTGAAAGAAAGGATTCTTCAGCATCAGAATCCTCATAGGGAAGCATTGAGTAATCCTGTTCAGAAGAGGAATCAGAGGAAATAGAAACCTGATCAGAAGAATCATACTCTGTCTCTTGCCTAGGCCTCTTATCAGGAGGGGGATGGGAGCCCCTGATCAAAGTAATTAGGTCTTCAGCCATTTTGAGCATCTGTTTTTTAGGCATGGAAGTCTTGAGTAGGAGAATGCTGTAATTGTTTCTTTGTCTTTAGAGCTGCTTTAGTCTTTGAAGCTGCAGATGGCTTAATATATAGTTGTGTAGGTCTGAAGACACCCTCAGAAGCAGATGCCTGCTCAGCGGCTCTGGACCCATCTGAGGGAGTGATTTCTGTGTGTCCAATACCTTGAGTATCCAGAGGCCCAGTCAACTCCACGTGGGAGTTGGAAGCGGCCTGTGGCTCTGAGGTAGTGGGCGCCACAGGCTGCGAAAGCACCTCACTGAAAACCGGCGACTGGCCTAGCAGAAGCCTTGTTGATTTTGGACCTCGGATGCCTATCCTTTTTCCTTGTCCTTGCATTTTTTGTAAACTCCGGTTGTCGGCTGGTCCGATGGCATTATATAATTAAATCTTTGGCCAAAGTAATGAAATGCAAAATCAAACCGACGCTTAATAGTGCATTGGTTAAATCAAGCACAAAACCGACAGCTAGCAACATTGTGATCAGGGCCTAGGCAAGAAATACAGTAAGAATGAAAATCCTTATGAGGTATTCCTTCCCACAAGAAATACAATTGTTAACTTTTTCTGACATCGGTCTGGAGCAAGAAAAAAAAAAAAAAAAAAGAGAGAGAGTTTCTCCAACGGGGTACTTAGCTTTAATGAAGACTTCGGTTCTGAAATTCAAATTTGAAAATCTAAGGAGTTGGCAGACCGGTACTTGCGAACTGCTTTTGCTTTGGGCAAAGCATGGCAAGAAAGACTGAAGAAAACGGCGTCGGCTGCATCTTTTATACCCCTGGCGCACTGACGTCAGGGAAGAGGCGACAGCAACCGACACCGGACCTAGACGTTGGAATTCTGGCCGACTGAGGGTAGCCTGCCAGCAAGATAACCCAAGAGTAATGACTGCAACAGTGAAACATGAACATAAAGGTTGGCCCCAACAGCTGAAAATCGCATTTACTACTGACTGTTTACTGTTTGAAGGACCACCCTCGAGGGGTCAAAACTGACCTGCTGAGTCAGTCTGCTAGCTCGTTAGATATCCCTGGAATGTGTGTTGCAATTAAAATTGGTCTGAAGATAAATCACCCAAACCCCAACTCTTAGTGCCTCCCTGCACAAAGGGTAGGAATGGGCTCATCCTCGTTTGTCGATATACAAAACTACTAACATATTATTTGTCTGGACTGCAATCATCCGCAGAAGGAAAATGTAATGGAAGGCTTGCAATGAAAGGAAGACTGCTTTCACCTCCAAGACACTAATAATGAAAATTGGTTTGTGATCGACCACGTGCCTTGGACCATCTTCACTAGGAAGTGCACCCCCACCCTGACCAGGAAGCATCTGTGATCACCATGGCCATGACTGGAAGAAGAGAGAAGGGTCTGCCCAGAAGAAGGTTGTGCTATTCCAACCACCACTGGTTATGGTTCCTGCAGATCTGAGACAATTTTGTGGAAACTGAGGAAGATGAAGGATAGACCGTTTAACTGCTGTGGTCCACTGAAGAACCCTCACGAACAATCTCACCACAGGAACTAAGACAACTGCAGCTGCCACTGACCCTAATCTAATGCAACAGATAAGCCAAAAACACATGAAATGAAAGTGGAAACCCCCAAAGTACTATCCATCTTCCCTAGCTGATGGGATTGGAAGTATCTTTCATAGCAAAGATGAACACAAAACAAAACAAAAAAAAAAAAGGAGGAGGAAAGGCTTGCAAGGTTATAATCTTAAAACAAATTTCTAGAAGTACTAAAAGTTAACAGCCTGCCCCATGCCAGTTTTTTTGTGCACTACTTTCAACGCACCCTGCAAACAAAAGATCTTGTAACAAATACTGAACTGAGAGCCTTTGTTCCACGAGAAATGTTTTGCAAGAACTTAAGAAATTACGCTTGTATTGCCAAGAAGAGATGAGCAAGACCCATTTGCCTACTGCACTTGAGAGCTACCCCCCCCTCCCCCCAACACCACTGTTCCATGAAGTGAAGGGGAAAAATAGAAGAGGGAAAGGGGAGCGGGCTGCTAATGGACAAAGGAAGAAACTGAAGGCAAGTCACAGCTGATCTGCACCGATGGACCAGCTTCCCTCTCTTACCTCTTGGCCATTTTTTTCAAATATAAGTGGCAAGGTGAGACTGCTGCAGCTGTATCAAATAAGTCTTCCCTTTGTCTTCAGTTGTAGGGAGTCCAAAAAGCAGCTCCATCAGCAGAACATTAAAGAACTGTGTTCATACATGACATGGCAGAGATCAGTTGGGGTGGATATACAAATAAGTTTTTGAGCTGTGCAAGCTGTAGTAACGGCAGAGTCAATTTAGATCTGAACCTATGTATTTTCAGGTCCTCGTTCCAGCCATAACTTTCAAATTAGATAGGAGTCTTTAATTGGTCTGATTTTAATTCTACGACAACAGGACCACTTCCTGTATGTATTCTTTCTACTAGCAGCTTGTACATAGTTTGCCAACACTTGAACATGAGTAGTTGCAATTTCTCATTTGTTTGAGCTTACTTCCTGGTCCCCCCCTTACCATTCAATTCATTACACCCTTCTCCAAATCCTTGACGAAAGTCAACATACATTTAAAACCAAAAACTTCCATGAACAGAAAGAGTACAAGCACCTATCTTAAAAAACAGATGTACTCATTGAGATTTTTTTCCAAAGTATGCAGAGATGCATTTTTTCCAAGACTTAAAAATACATCAATAGCAAAACATTTTCTTCAGAGTGTAAAAAGCAACTTGCATACATTTACCTTTTACTGAAACTACCTCAGAAAAAAAAAAAAAAAAAAAAAAAAAAACACCAACTAGTCTTGGAAACAAAAAATAGTTTTGTTAGGTTAAAATTCTAAACCTAAAGCTGCTAGGGAATCATCTCCCCCCCTGCATTAAAATTTTCTTTAATCTTTAATGCTCAAAACTTGCCTTTACCACTCTTCTAAAAAGGGAACAATCCCTTTAAACCAATGCACTCAAGAGGTCAGGCTGCAGTTTCTAAAAATATGCCAATAATTCTTCCTCATCAAGTGTACCTGCTCAACTCTTGTAAATTTCCACTCAAGACAGGCCAGGCACCTACATTCTGCCAAGTACTAGACTTGCAATCTTGCCTTAAAACATCACTCTCACTTAAACCTACTAACTCTATAGTCTATTCTCATAACACAAAACATGGACATGTTTGCTTAAAGAAGCAACCCCATACATTATAGTCCAGCCCCAACCCTACAGATTCAGATAAACATATTTAACAATACCTTTCTACTCAACTTCAATAAAGCTGCAATGCAAATGTTAACAGACTATAAAGTAAGCTACCACCTAGAAGACAATAATTTCTCTAGACACAGCATACAATACTGTACTTTGGTGCTCTGTCTGCATTTAGATGAATCCTTCCATTATGAGCAAATTCCACTACATCAAGCAGAGTAGCACACTTACCACCTTCAAGATGAAAATGGGAAACAGCTGAGCTGCCTAAAATCCACTGCCACCAATCTATCCTGTACTGCCCTCTGAGGGCATGGAGAAGTATTAGTGACTGTGCAATGGAAAGTACTAAAGCAGTCTGCTGACAAAAATTTTGAACACAAACAGCACCCAATGGCTTTATACTCAGCAGTTCCTTCACTCCTTTACTTCATTAGGTCTTTTGCAAAGTCTGCACTTTCACCACACCAGCTTCTAGTTCAAATATTACCTTTTTCAGAGTGGCAAAAAACTCAGCTTTCCCACTAGTTTAAGCATCTCACAGTGACAATTATCCATTTCTTCGACCCTCAGACTCAACTCCTCTTAAAATGACAAATTTCTCCTCTGGTCTAGTATGAAAGCAATCACTTACCACAAATACCTTTGTGTCAAGTTTAGCAGCTTTCCTTTTTGCTGAAGTTTGGTCAGAAACATCTCTTTCAGCTGGTGTAGCTGCATTTTAAACACTACAGCGCTCAAACTTTTCTGGAGTTGGAATTGAACGCGATGAGCCTCAAATCTTCCTGCTGAAGACCTTCTCTGGTACTACAGAAAGCCTTAGCTTCGTCCTTTACACTATACCGTTTAGATCCATTTGCTGAAATACTTAATTTGATGCCCCACTCTGAGTTACTCTTTCCTTCATTTCTATTTTTCCAATTCAAAACTGGGAGTTGGAAGAGTATTAGATCACCACTTCTGAATGCATAAGGTCTAATTTTTTCTAGGTTACTGAAGCCATCTCCAGCACTCCCACTACACAAAAGTCTGCTTCTTGCAGATCTGCCTTGAGGTTCTTCTCATCCAAACTATTTTCTAGAGAAAGTGCCCCCCCCCCAGATATATTACTTGCCAACATTTAAAAGAATGATCTGCTACACCATAAGAGCCCCCACCCCCCCCACCACGAAAAAAAAAGAAGTTTAATAGTCCTGCTTTCATACTGGTACAGCTCTAGTTTTAACGTGCTTCTCAAAAAAACAAAAACTTGCAAGTTGGTTTCACATTAGTTCTGTTTGAGCTTTGACAGTAATAGTTAATCCATGAAGGCATTGAAATCAACAACCAAGGGCCAGACCCGGAAATTTACAACTGCCATACACACGGTGAGCAGTCATAACGCTGTTATCACTGGAGATGAAAAAGGGTGGCTTCAGCAAAAGAGCCTTAGAAGCCCCTCCATTTGTAATGCGAAAGGCAACTTATAGGTTCAAAGTGCACATCCCATCTCCTTGCAGATGGGCATGGACTGTACTGGGACCATTTGAAGGCTTCCCTTAAAACTAAATTGATTTAAGCCTCTTTCAAAATCAAGAATTGGCTCTGCTGTACTTTTGCATCAGGTCCTCTATTTCCTTTGAGCACAAAGATTAGCCCCAACACTTTAGTGGATCCCCTTGTATCGCTCTCTGTTGCAGCATGCTTACATCCTCTTTCCTTGCTGCAGCCTTCTGATGGGGTGGGATACCTGGAATTGGGAGGGACTGCAGTCTAGAAGGAACTGAAAACTGATTACTATTCTCCTACCAAACTGACATGCGACAGCCATCTACGACCAACAGCCATCTACGACCAACAAGCATAACAACCTCCAAGTGGTGCCATGAGAGGGCACCCTCAAGGGGAAAAACTTGGTGCAGAAGCTGACAATTAAGCCCTCAAAAACAGTGAGGGTCATTACCCTATGGTTGCAGTTTCTGCAGCTTAGTCCAGCAGTTGAAGTTAATCTCTCCAGGACATTACCACCCATACTAAGAAGAAGCTTCTACCAGTCCTGAATTTGCAAAAATAAGAAAAAGACAAACACAATTTTTAACCAAACTACAACTATATACAAGAGAAGGGGTGGAGGTTAGTGCAGCCAACACAGTACTGAAGAATTTTGAACACATGCTGTTATAAGCAGTGAATGATGCACAGTGCTGCCACAACAGCCTTTAGGCCACATGGATTGATTACTGAAACCTAAAATCAACCAGG
>NC_056737.1:1063589912-1063597412 GCF_019279795.1 Protopterus annectens
GTGGAGTGGTGATTTGGCCTGGTTGGAGTAGTTTGTTTATTCCTGCCCAGAACTTTTGAGGTTTGTTTTGGTGTTTTTGCAGTAGATGGTAGTAGTGGTTCTTTTTGTCTAAGGTTATGGATTTGTTGGTGTCATTCCTTAGCTGTCGGAATCTTAGTTGATTAAGTGGGGCTTTTGTTTTTCGGCAGGTGGCCCATGCTTAGTTTCTGAATGAAATTTTGGTTTTGGTATCTTTAGAAAGCCATGGTGCAATATTAACTTTGGTTCTAATAGAGCGGCTGGGAGCATGGGAGTTGAGAATAGCAAGGAATTTGGTGTTAAAGTATGCTACTGCTTCATCTAGAGGGAGATGTTTTAGCACTGACCAGTTGCATGCCTTAAGTTCATTTTAAAACTTGGTGAGAATAAAATTATTGTTGTTTCTTAATGTTCTAAAGGGGGGCTGGTAGGAAGTGTCTACTTTGAGCTTGATTACATAGGTGAGACAGTGGTCAATTAGGTCACCAGGCAAAGTGCCAGATTTATATAAGATTGAAGATGGGTATTGACAAGTATCCAGTCTAGGGTACATTCCTTGTTAGTGGGTTTTCCTGTCCTGGTGGGGGAGGTTATGATTTGAGTAAATCCATTAGAGGTTTATGTGGGTTGTGGGGGTTTCACAAGAGCAAAGTGTTACAGTCAATGTTGAAATCCCCAAAAACAATTGTTTCTTGGGGGTGGTTACTGGATAACCAATATACAAAGTCTTCCAAGGTTTCTGTGTTCCTCCCTGGGGGAATGTAGACACAGACAATGTTTACATTTTTGTTAAATTTGTAGTTTTGAGATAAGAATTTCAGCATTATTGAACCAGGGTGGTTGTTGGGCATCTATGCTGACAGATGGGGTAGCCATACTTTACAGTCTACCCTACCACCCTTTCTGGTGGTACGGTCTAGTCAAAACACACTATACCCTGGTGGCAGAATCTCATGATCTTTGGTGGCAGGCTTCAGCCACGTTTCTGTTGCTATTCATTCCCCAGATATGTTATGCCTAAGAGGGCATGCAAGTGCCGAGTTTTGTTATTTATGCTCCTAATGTTCAGATGGCAGGCAGTGAGCTAGGATGTCTATTTTTTGGAGCTATGGAGGTAGGGGATACAGTAGGGGGGATTAGGGCCAACAGGTGGGGATGGACCAGGGTTTGGTTGGATGTCACCATCCTTTGTGAGGTTGTAGTGTGTCCTGAGTATGAGTTTTAAGATTTTGAATAAAGTTTAATAGTGTCTAGTTTACTAATGTAACTAGGTCTAGTAAGATGGCAGTACTTTGGGGTTAAGGAGGCAAGCATGAGGGGAGTAAGTAAAGGTGCATTATCGGTTGTAGATGGGATGGATGTTTTGGTATTTAGAGTAGTAGAAAACCTGGGTGATCCTGATATTCGTAGGCTGTTAGGAGATATTGGAGGAGGAGTAAAAAAAAAAAAAAAAGTAGAGTTAAAAACTATTTTGGGTGATAGCATACCTACTGACTGGTTATTTGACATTTAGGCAAAAGGAATAGCAGAGTTGGAGGACTGGTGGTATCAGGTTGAGAGTGGTGCTGTTGAGTGACAAGTCGTTACTGATTGGTTTAAAAAAGTGGTGTGTGGTCTAGTACCAATAAATGTAGCAGCTCCAGGGGTGGGAGGGGCGCGAAGCAAGCCCGAGCGAAGCGAGGGCAAGCGGAGCAGGGATGAAACAATGCCCGATATACATACTATACACACACATATATGGGAATGCTACATAATCCTGAAAGCCCAAAATCCGGAAACACACAGGATACCAACACATACTATATTCCACTACAAGTACATACAGAAACATATTACCCTTAAACTATATGCAGGGGGGCAAGCCCCCCTGTGCCCCCCACACCCCCTGGTACTTAAATATATTAAGTCCAGGATTGCACTTACTAAGTGAGTTGAAGTAGCAGGGGGGCTTGCCCCCCCCTTCTTATACTTGTAGAACAGTAATATAGTTTGTGTTATTTCCTTCTGTATGTACTTGTGCTGAATAAATATCCTGTGTGTTTTCAGGATTTTGAAGCATCAGGATTCTGCAGTGCTCCTATATATTATATATAATACGCAAGGCTCTGAACTGAAATCAACTGGCTCCTAAGAAGGAAGCAACTGTATTTTGAAGCAATAGTACATGACCTGCAGATATATTCAGCACATCCAATCGTCCTTCAGCACATCCAATCGTCCTTCAGTAGTAGCAAAAAATCGACTGAACTGTGACCATTCAGAAATCAATCTCAAGTAAGTTCTGAATAGTTATGGGTCTGGGGGGACCTCTCTAATAACTATGTTAGCAGCTTTTGTATTTCTTGGGCTGCGGCTTTTCTTTGGTGGGGTGGCATGTTGGGCACCTTTTGATATTCTGGCCGTCTTAACAGGAAAATGGAATATAGCAACCTCTGGTGAAGACCATCAGCAGCCAGATGTCCGACTGCACATCCAACCTCACAGGTGCAGCAATATGTTTCCCCTTACTGCTTCCAGGGCACAGCAGTCAAGATATCCTTTCATAAGCGCCGGTGAGGCTTCTCAAAAAAAGGACCTCTGAAGCCTTGGTTTTGTGGGTCTCTTCTGCCATATGGGCAATGTCTGCCTTTGGAACCCCCCGATGAGGGAGATCACCATAAGAGTCCATGAAAAAGCCTTGAGATTTTACTAACTACATCTTTGTACCACCTTTCTGGTTCTGTGGCAAGGTCATCCAAGGGGAAGAAAGCTTATTCCTATTGCAGACAGGGTTCTCCCCAATCTTGCTGTCTCCTGGCATAAAAGTCTAACATTGCTACCAAATCATGTAGATCCAGCAAAGGGTGTATTCCTGAGCCATTCAAGAAGTCTTTCAAAGTCACAAAAGAGTATCCAGGCATGCCTTAACCAGCTGCTCTGAAACTGCCAGCTGTGGCATGAAGTCAGCCACAAGGAGGTGTTTCACAGGGATTGATGGGTGACCAGTTGCATAAGCTCCAGATTCCCTGTTGAGGGATAGACAGAACATTCCTCTGCTAGTAAAATCACCATAGCATCAATTAGGGGGGGCACCCTACTGCAGCGGGCATGGTCTTTATGCACAACTAGATACTTGTCTGGCTTCCTAGGGATGGGATCCTTGCATGTCCAAGAAATGAAGACTACCATTTCATCAGCCAGGGGGAACCACTCAGGACATAGCGGAGCCAGTTCTGAAAGCCTTAAGAACACAGACTCCTCCTGGGAAGGGGTTTCAGAAGACAAACCATTTTATCTCCAAATGAGACATTTGCGCACTCACCTTCAAAGTCCGTCTTTTAAAGATTCCCGCAGGGAATTGAAGTACACTTCTGAGATCTGAGATCTGGTGAAGACTCAGACGTTTGTGGGGAATCTTGGATTAGGACCATCTCAAGGCTTGGATGGACCAGCTGTCCTGATGGGGCAGAATGAGCAGACTCGTACCCAGGGCAAATCAGATTAGGAGGACCCAAGAGAGCAAGGATGCCCTATTCCACGAAGCAGATAAAACTCTACTACCTCCAAAGCAGAAGTCAAGGGTGAACCAAAAACCAACCTAGCAGGAAATGAAGCGACCCAGCCAGGGTAGCTTAGCAAATCCCCACAGCCGTGCCTTGAAGCACAAGTGAAGACTGAGCTAACACCAGAGTCCCAATGGGAAGGGAGTGAACCCATACCCAGGAATGGTACTGAAGCTACAACTCCAAGATCCCCTAAGCTCCAAGGACAGCCAGGTCCCGATGGATCAGAGAAAGTGTTGGGGTCGAAGGACAAGCCTTCAGTTCAGACATGGGCCAACTCTGGAATCTCAGATCAAATGCTTCCAAAGCACGGGGGGGGGGGGGGGACTGGACAAGTAGCAACTTTTGTTTGGGGTGTTGCACAGGTCAAATAGGAGACTGAGCCAGGATAGTTCACCAACTGAACTTGGGTCCTGAGAAATTCTCAAAATTCTGTCCACATCAGCTTCAGAAAGGTTCCTAGTAGACCTGAAGGATTAATGAAAACAAAAACAAAAAAAACACAATGCAAAGGGGAAGGCTGGATATATACCTACAGACCCCAATTTTATTATTAGAGCTTTCGTTTAAACACAGACAAATTTCTTCAGCTCTAAATCAAACTTGAATGCATCCACTTTTAAAACTTTTCCTCATCACATGACTCATCACTCCCTACTAGAGTCACTAGATCTTAAAGATACCATTAAACACTGAATGAGCATCAGAGTTGGTTTATCTTATGCCCACAGATAAAGCATTTAAGTAAAGTGGATTTAAGAGACATGACTACCCATTTTACACGAGCAAAAAATACAGAAAAAATGGGAGAAAACAAGACAATACCAGCAATAGTAACAAGGGCTTCAAGAGAAACACACGCACACACACACACACACACACACACACACACACACACACACACACACACACAGGCATCCAACAGCTAAATGTTGAAACAACCTCTAGTATAATAATTTTTTTTAAAAGCAGGGGCAGAGTGAAAGGAAAACAAAAAATGAGGAAGATGACCTCTCAGACAAAACATGTCACTTAACTGATAAACAGCCTGAGCTATGTCGACATCTGATTTCTGGAAGTGGCAAATGAGACCGGATGTAATGTGGGATTTGGAGGGGGAAATTACAAGTAAGGGGAGGAGCTTGAGCTATATATCAAAAATTTCAGAAGTGGCCAAAGTCAGCTCTGAAATCCCAATGGTTGAGGAACAGATAAAAAGATGGATATTGATACTACTTTAGGCAGAAAAAAGGATTAGTTCAAGCACACTGTCCCCATGGAAACAGAAATACGGGTTTACTCATGCTAAGAACTTGCAACTTAGATACCTTAAAGGTCATCGCATCAGTAAAACTTTTTTCCATGTTAAGAACCTCGGGTCAGCCAGATAGATTAGCTGCTTCAAATGGAGCAACTGTTCACTTCTCTAACAAGCCAGATTAGCTGCTTCAAATGGAGCAACTGTTCACTTCCCTAACACAGACAGAGCCAAATGAGAGGCAACCAGTTTTCTTGAGGCCTCTCATACAAAATCCCCTTCAACAAAACTTTGACATGAGATTGCACTGAAAGAGGAGGATCCAAAAGTAGACATGCTGAGATGGCCAATAAACAGGCCTTCATAGAGAAATAAAGGCATGAGGCTACTAACTCACAAATATTGTAAAACCAGACAGGAGACAAAAAAACAACACTAGCCCTGAATGGGTGCACGTTATGTTGTTGGCACCAATGAGAAAATGTTTTCTAGTTCTAGTAGCAGGCTAGGTCTCCATTACTACCTCCTGCACATCCTCATAAAATGAATTAAGACCCTATCATCCAGGCAGTCAGTCTGACTGATGTTGGGATGTAAAAAAAAAAAAACAACTGTTCTTGTTAATAGATCCAGTCCATGAGGAAACCTGTGGCAACTGCCCCTGGCCATTTTCAAAAGGAAGAACAGTTCCCTGGGCAAGACAGTCGCCACATTGACCTTGGCAGAGCCCAGTAATATCCAAGGTACTTCTGAAGACGGAGGGAAAGGGTGGAAATCATACAGGAACTATCCAAGGGGGGGGGGGGGGGGGGGAATGACTGGCATCTGTCTTCTAGACCTTCTTACATGGCATTCTGGAACAGAATCTTAAAAGCAGATTGCTTCCTCTCTGAAAGTCTACTTGAGGAATTCCCCACAGATGAATCAAATCTTGGAAGACAGCCCGAATAGGTTTCCATTTGTGACGGTCTGCTCTGGACCTGGTCAGCTTGCCTGCCATACACTTGCTCTGACGGAATGTAGGATGCCTGTAGAGTGAAACTGGGCAGTGAAGTTGTATCCTAAGCTAACATGGCTAGTGTAAAAATGGATTAAAACTTGGTTCCCCCTTGTTTGTTGATGTACCACATGACTATGGTAATTTCTAACCACTTGAAGAGGTCCCAGGGATCAAAGGATAGTTCAGAGTGGAGTGCCTTGATGAAGGCAAGCATCTCATCTTCTAGATATTTATGTGCAAGCATCTCATCTTCTAGATATTTATGTGCTTGCATCTCCATTGTTTCCCATACCGTCTGCACTTTTATCCCTCCTGAAACTGCTCCCCCACAATGTCCAAAGCATCTGTGGTGATTCTGGAGCAAGGAGGGCAAAGAGGAGTCCTGGATTTAAAAGGTCTGTTGTCACCATCATGGTTTCTCTTCTGACAAACCCCAGTACTTGGATTTAAAAATTAAAAGGGAGGTGATGCTGGGACCAGAGATTTCCGATACCACTGTATCTTTCTCACATTGAGTCTTACCAGGGGTATCATAAGAAAAACTGTCACTTTCCTACTCATCTGTTAAAGGAAATGTGGGGTTGCCGTCCACTACCAAGACCATGCTACACATAGGAGGAACCATATCTTGTATGCCAATTGAGAAGCAAGTAAAAGTAATATGGCAAAAAATAAGGCTCATCTGTTATGGTCTGAGCAGATTCAGAGATTGAAATGGTACCAAACCACAGCCAATTTTTTTGGCCACTTTCACCAAGAAAAGAAACTGGTTTCATTGGGACCAAACTGATAATCTGGTCAATCATATGAAATATGACTTACTGTGGGAAATCCTCCCTCAGACAGCTCCTATTCCTCCTCTTTTGCCTGTCCTAGAGGACTTTTCTTTTAGCAGTTTGTACACCTCCTGACAAGGTCTTCTCTTCCCAGAAACCATAATAAATTAAACAAGGTGCCCCAGTCTCCTTCCTTTTCACTAATTGTAGAACAGATCCAGCAGTGATTACCTTGTCCAAATCTCCTTTTTTTCTAAATTTATTACAGCTGTCAATCCAGTGCCTTCTGTCCAAATCTTTTTTTCTAAATTTATTACAGTCGTCAATCCAGTGCCTTCTGATATGCACTTACGCTTCTTCCACTAATATTTATAACTGCGCAATACTAGTGTTTAGACTTCAGGAGTACTTTCCAGACATGTCAAAGTTAATTGCCGACTTCCTGACTCAGACAAAGGTGACCCTGTCTGAATGTCTGTCCTCCAAAAGGGGGTCAAGGCTTTTATTCTCAAATGTTCCTAGAGGCCTGTTCTAGACCTTTCCTTTCTGAACCTTCATATCAAAGTTCAAAAATTCAAAATGCTCTCCCTTCATTTGGTATGCTCTCATTTCCCCAGGCAGTTTTCTGGGAACTTTAGACTGAAAGGATGTTTTACTTAATGGCATTTGTTTACTGATAAAAGCGGATTGAAAAATTGCATCCATTTCAGCAATTTTCAGCAGAGGTTTGGGAAGTAAGGCTCCCCAAAACACAGAAGACAATCATAAGTGAAAGCTAACATTTACATACCATGTATTTAGCGAATATGGTAATATCAATACATACATTATATGCAATCATTAAAACAAGTTAGCATGTTGTAAGTACGAGAGTTTATTAGCAACTCAAAGCAAAATGTCAGAGTG